>NW_012288419.1:0-4145 GCF_000151885.1 Dipodomys ordii
GTCACCCCTGCTGTGTCCCCACTGTGTCACGCTGTGTTTCGCTGTGTCCGGCTGTGTCCTCGCTCTGTTTCCCTCAGTGTCCAGCTGTGTCTTCCCTGTGTCCCCCGCTGTGTCCCGCTGAGTCCCCTGCTGTGTCCCGCTGTGTCCCGCTGTGTCACGATCTGTCCCCTCTGTGTCCCTCTGTGTCCAGCTCTGTCCCTGTTGTGTGTCCGCTGTGCCCCGCTGTGTACCCTTCTGTGTCCAGATGTGTCCCCTCTGTGTCCCACTGTGTCCCTTCTCTTTCCCCCGCTGTCCATTGCTGTGTCCCCCGGCTGTGTCCCGCAGTGTCCCCGCCGTGTCCCGCTGTGTCCCGCTGTGTCCCGCTGCGTCCCCGCTGTGTCCCGCTGTGTCCCGCTTTGTCCCCCACTGTGTCCCGCAGTGACCCCGCTGTGTCCTGTTGTGTCCCAGTGTGCCCCGTGGTGTCCCGCTTTTTCCCCCGCTGTGTCCCCGGCTGAATCTCGCTGTGTCCCCACTGTGTCCTCTCTGTGTCCCCCGCTGTGTCCTGCTCTGTTCCCCAATGTGTCTCCAGTTTTGTCCCTGCTGTGCCCCGCTGTGTCCCGCTGTGTCCCACTGTGTCCACTGTGTCCCGTTGAGTCAACAGCTGTGTACCCCGCTGTGTCCCGCTGTGTCCCCGCTGTATCGACGCTGTGTCCCGCTAGGTCCTGCTGTGTCTCTCTCTGTGTTCCCGAATGTGTCCCGCTGTGTCTCCCGCTGTGTCCCTCGCTGTGTCCCCCACTGTGTCCCGCTGTGTCCCGCTGTGTTCCCCGCTGTGTCCTTGCTGTGTCCCCGCTGGGTCCCGCTGGGTCCCACAGTGTCCCCCGCTGAGTCCGGTTGTGTCACCGCTGTGTCCCGCTGTGTCCCCCTCTATCGACGCTGTGTCCCGCTGGGTCCCGCTGTGTCCTCTCTTTGTTCCCCGCTGTGTCCCGCTGTGTCCCCCGATGTGTCTCTCGCTGTGTCCCGCTGTGTCCCCGGCTGTGTCCGGCTGTGTCCCGCTGTGTCCCCCGCTGTGTCCTTGCTGTGTCCCCGCTGTGTCCCACTGTGTCCCGCAGTGTCCCCAGCTGTGTCCCGCTGTGTCACCGCTGTGTACCGGTTTGTGCCTGGTGTGTACCCCGCTGTGTCCCTCTGTGTCCCCCGCTGTGTCTCGCTGTGTCCCCTGTTGTGTCCCCACTGTGTCACGCTGTGTTTCGCTGTGTCCGGCTGTGTCCTCGCTCTGTCTCCCTCAGTGTCCAGCTGTGTCCTCCCTGTGTCCCCCGCTGTGTCCCGCTGAGTCCCCTGCTGTGTCCCGCTGTGTCCCGCTGTGTCACGCTCTGTCCCCTCTGTGTCCCTCTGTGTCCAGCTCTGTCCCTGTTGTGAGTCCGCTGTGCCCCGCTGTGTACCCTTCTGTGTCCAGCTGTGTCCCCTCTGTGTCCCGCTGTGTCCCTTCTCTTTCCCCCACTGTCCACCGCTGTGTCCCCCGGCTGTGTCCCGCAGTGTCCCCCACTGTGTCCTGCTGTGTCCGGCTGTGTCCTGCTGGGTCCCGCAGTGTCCCCCGCTGTGTCCCACTGTGTCCCCCGCTGTGTCCTTGCTGTGTCCACCGTGTGTACCGCAGTGTACCCTGCTGTGTCCCCCGTGTGTCCCGCTGGGTACCCCGCTGTTTCCCGCTGTGTCACGCTTTGTCCCGCTCTTTCCCCACTGTGTCCCGTTGTATCCCGGCTGTGTGCCCGCTGTGTTCCACTGTGTAATCTGCTGTGTCTTGCTTTGTACCCGTTGTGTCTCGCTGTGTCCCCTGCTCTGTCCCCCGCTGTGTCCCGCCTTGTCCCCCTCTGTGTCCCGCTGTGTCCTGCTGTGTCCCCCGCTGTGTCCCGCTGTATCCACGCAGTGTCCCGCTTTATCCCACTGTGTCCCGCTGTGTTCCGTGTTGTCCCGTTTGTGCCCCTCAGTGTCCCCCGCTGTGTCCCAACTGTGTCCCCGCTGTGTCCCGCTGTGTCCTCTATGTGTCCCCTGCTGTGTCCTGCTCTGTTCCCCCTGTGTCGCCCACTTTGTCCCAACTGTGCCCCGCTGTGTCCCGCTGTGTCCCGCTGTATCCCGCTATGTCCCCCACTATGTCCCGTTGTGTCCCCAGCTGTGTACCCCGCTGTGTCCCCGCTGTATCGAACCTATGTCCCGCTGGGTCCTCTTTGTGTACCCCGCTGTGTCCCCCTGTGTCCCCCGCTGTGTCCCTCGCTGGGTTCCGCTGTGTCCCCTGCTGTGTCCCGCTGTATCCTCCCTGTGTCCCCTGCGGTGTCCCGCTGTGTCCCCTGCTGTGTCACTCGCTGTGTCCCTGCTGTGCCCCACTGTGTCGCACTGTGTCCCGCTGTGTCCTGCTGTGTCCCCCGCTGAGTCCCGCTGTGTACCCGCTGTGTCCCAATGTGTCCTCGCTGTGTCCCCCGCTGTGTCCCGCTGTGTCCCGCTGTGTCCCTCTGTGGCACCTGCTGTATCCCAGCTCTGTCCCGCTCTGTGCCACGCTTTGTCCGGCTGTGTCCACTGCTGTGACCCCGTTGTGCCTTGCTGTGTCCGGCTCTGTACCCCACTGTGTCCAGCTGTGTCCCCGCTGTGTCCCGCTGTGTCCCCCACTGTGTCCCAATGTGTCCACTGCTGTGTCCCCCACTGTGTCCCGCTGTGTCCCCTGCTGTGTCTGGCTGTGTCCCCCGCTGTGTCCCGCTGTGTCCACTGCTGTGACCCCATTGTGCCTTGCTGTGTCCCGCTGTGTCCCCCACTGTGTCCCGCTGTGTCTTCGCTGTGTCACATTGTGTCCCCGCTGTTTCCCCGCTGGGTCCTGCTGGGTCCCGCTGTGTCCCGCTGGGTCCCCCGCTTTGTCCCGCTGTGTCCCTGCAGTGTCCCCGCTGTGTCCCGCTGTGTCCAACTGTGTCCTGTGGTGTCCCGATTTGTCCCCCGCTATGTCCCCTGCTGAGTCCCCTCTGTGTCCCCGCTGTGTCCCGCTGTGTCCCCCGCTGTGTCCCGCTGTGTCCCCTGCTGTGTCCTGCTGTGTCCCGCTGTGTCCTGCTGAGTCCCACTGTGTCCCCGCTGTGTCCCCGCTGAGTCCCGCTGTGTCCCCGCAGGTACACCGCTGTTCACGCTGTGTTCCATGATGTCCTGCTTTGTCCCCCGCTGTGGCCCCACCTCAGCCACCTGTGTCCCCGCTGAGTCCCGCTGTGTCCTCGCTGTGTCCGCCTCTGTCTCCATGCTCTGTCCACCGCTGTGTCTCACGCTTTGTCCCCGCTGAGTCCCCGCTGTGTCCCGCTCTGTCCCCCCACTGTGTCCCCAGCTGAGTCCTCTATGTGTCGCCGCTGTGTCCCGCTGTGTCCTCGCTGTGTCCCCTGCTGTCTCCTGCTTTGTCCCACGCTTTGTCCCCGCTGAGTCCTGCTGTGTCCCGCTCTGTCCCCCACTGTGTCCCCAGCTGAGTCCTCTATGTGTCGCCGCTGTGTCCCACTGTGTCCTCGCTGTGTCCCCTGCTGTCTCCCACTTTGTCCCACGCTGTGTCCCGCTGTGTCCCGCTGTGTCCTCGCTGTGTCCCCCGCTGTGTCCTGCTCTGTTCCCGCTGTGTCCCAAGCTGTGTCCCGCTGTGTCCGGCTGTGTGCCCCGCTGTGTCCCACTATGTTCCCGCAGTGTCCCCGCTGTGTCCCCGCTGTGTCCTCGCTGTGTTCCCCGCTGTGTCCCGCTGTGTCCCCCGCTGTGTCCCGCTGTGTCTACTGCTGTGTCCCCACTGTGTCCCCCTGTGTCTCGCTGTGTCCCGCTGTGTCCTCGCTGTTTCCCACGCTGTCTTCTGCTGTGTGCTCGCTGTGTCCCCCGCTGTGTCCCGTTGTGTCCCCAGCTGTGTACCCCGCTGTGTCCCGCTGTGTCCCCGCTGTATCGACGTTGTATCCCGCTTGGTCCCGCTGTGTCCTCGCTGTGTTCCCCGCTGTGTCCTGCTGTTTACCCCTCTGTGTCCCCCGCTGTGTCCCGCTGTGTCCCGCTGTGTACTGCTGTGTCCACCGCTGAGTCCCGCTGTATCCACGCTGTGTCCCAATGTGTCCACGCTGTGTCCCGGGCTGGAATAACCACTGTGTCCCCGCTGTGTCCCAATGTGTCCTCGCTGTTCCCACGCTTGA
>NW_012288420.1:0-5361 GCF_000151885.1 Dipodomys ordii
CCTTTGTCCCGCTGTGTCCCCGCAGTTTCCCCGCTGTGTCCCGCTGTGTCCCACTGTGTCATGTTGTGTCCCGCTTTGTCCCCCGCTATGTCCACTGCTGAGTCCCCTCTGTGTCCCCGCTGTGTCCCGCTGTGTCCCCGCTGTTTCCTGCTGTGTCCCCCGCTGTGTCCTGCTGTGTTCCGCTGTGTCCTGCTGGGTCCCGCAGTGCCCCCGCTGTGTCCCCGCTGTGTCCCCGCTGTGTCCCGCTGTGTCCCCCGCTGTGTCCCCGCAGGTTCACCGCTGTTTCACGCTGTGTCCCGCAGTGTTCCGTGGTGTCCCGTTTTGTCCCCCGCTGTGGCCCCCCCTGAGCCACCGCTGTGTCCCCGCTGTGTCCCGCTGAGTCCTCCATGTGTCCCCCGCTGTGTCCGATGTGTCCCCCGCTGTGTCCCGCTGTGTCCTCTGCTAGGACCCGGCTGTGTCCCGCTGTGTCCTCACTGTGTCCCACTCTGTGTTCCGTTGTGTCCTCGCTGTGTCCCCCGCTGTGTCCACTGTGTCCGACTGTGTCCCGCTCTGTCCCCGCTGTGTCCCGCTGTGTCCCGCTGTGTCCCACTGC
The DNA here is from genome assembly GCF_000151885.1 of Dipodomys ordii. Classification (NCBI taxonomy): domain Eukaryota; kingdom Metazoa; phylum Chordata; class Mammalia; order Rodentia; family Heteromyidae; genus Dipodomys; species Dipodomys ordii. Next base: position 593 of record NW_012288420.1, read on the forward strand.
GTCCCGCTGTGTCCCGCTCTGCCCCCACTGTGTCCCGTTGTGTCCACAGCTTTGTACCATGCTGTGTAACGCTGTGTCTCCGCTGTATCGACGCTGTGTCCCGCTGGGTCCCGATGTGTCCTCGCTGTGTTCCCCGCTGTGTCCAGCTGTTTCCCCCACTTTGTCCCCCACTGTGTCCTCGCTGTGTCCCCCACTGTGTCCCTCTGTGTCCCGCTGTGTCCTCGCTGTGTCCCCCTCTGTGTCCCGCTGTGTCCCCCGCCGTGTCCCGCTGTGTCCCGCTGTGTCCTGCTGCGTCCCCGCTGTGTCCCGCTGTGTCCCGCTGTGTCCCGCTTTTCCCCCACTGTGTCCCGCAGTGACCCCTCTGTGTCCCAGTGTGTCCCACTGTGTCCCGTGGTGTCCCGCTTTGTCCCCTGCTGTGTCCCCGGCTGAGTCTCGCTGTGTCCCCACTGTGTCCTCTCTGTGTCCCCCGCTGTGTCCTGCTGTGTTCCCCACTGTGTCTCCCGTTTTGTCCTCGCTGTGCCCCGCTGTGCCCTGCTGTGTCCCGCTGTGTCCCCCACTGTGTCCCATTGTGTCAACAGCTGTGTACCCTGCTGTGTCCCTGCTGTATCGACGCTGTGTCTCGCTGGGTCCTGCTGTGTCTCTCTGTGTGTTCCCCACTGTGTCCCGCTGTGTCCCCCGCTGTGTCACTCGCTGTGTCCCCCGCTGTGTCCTGCTGGGTCCCGCTGTGTCCACCGCTGTGTCCTTGCAGTGTCCTCGCTGGGTCCCGCTGGGTCCCGCAGTGTCCCCCGCTGAGTCCCGTTGTGTCACCGCTGTGTCCCCGCTCTATCGAAGCTGTGTCCCGCTGTGTCCCGCTGTGTCTTCTCTTTGTTCCCCGCTGTGTCCCGCTGTGTCTCCCGCTGTGTCTCTCACTGTGTCCTGCTGTGTCCCGGGCTGTGTCCGGCTGTGTCCCGCTGTGTCCCCCGCTGTGTCCATGCTGTGTCCCCGCTGTGTCCCGCTGTGTCCCGCAGTGTCCCCAGCTGTGTCCCGCTGTGTCACCGCTGTGTCCCGCTGTGTCCTCGCTGTGTCCCCCGCTGTGTCCTGCTTTGTCCTTGCTATGTACCCCGCTGTGTCCCTCTGTGTCCCCGGCTGTGTCCCGCTGTGTCCCCTGCTGTGTCACTGCTATGTCCCGCTGTGTTTCGCTGTGTCCGGCTGTGTCCTCACTTTGTCTCCCTCAGTGTCCAGCTGTGTCCTCCCTGTGTCCCCCGCTGTGTCCCGCTGAGTCCCCTGCTGTGTCCCGCTGTGTCCCGCTGTGTCACGCTCTGTCCCATCTGTGTCCCTCTGTGTCGAGCTCTGTCACCGTTGTGTGTCCGCTGTGCCCCGCTGTGTACCCTTCTGTGTCCAGCTGTGTCCCCTCTGTGTCCCGTTGTGTCCCTTCTCTGTCCCCTGCTGTCCACCGCTGTGTCCCCCGGCCATGTCCCGCAGTGTCCCCGCTGTGTCCCGCTGTGTCCTACTGTGTCCCGTGGTGTCCCGCTTTTTCCCCTCTATGTCCCCTGCTGAGTCCCCTCTGTGTCCCCGCTGTGTCCAGCTGTGTCCTCGCTGTGTCCTCCGCTGTCTCCCGCTTTGTCCCACGCTGTGTCCTACTGTGTCCCACTGAGTCCCTGCTGTGTCCCACGCTGTGTCCCGCTGTGTCCCCCGCTGTGTCATGCTGGGTCCCGCTGTGTCCCCGCTGTGTCCCTGCTGTGTCCGGCTGTGTCCCCCGCTGGGTCCCGCTGGGTCCTGCTGGGTCCCCCGCTGTGTAGCGCTGTGTCCCCGCAGGTTCACCGCTGTTTCACGCTGTGTCCTGCTGTGTTCCGTGGTGTCCTGCTTTGTCCCCCGCTGTGTCCCGCTGTGTCCACTGCTGGGTCCCCGCTGGGTCCCGCTGTGTCTCGCTGTTTCCCGCTGTGTCCTCGCATTGTCCCATGCTGTGTTCCGCTGTGTCCTCCCTGTGTCCCCCGCTGTGTCCCGCTGTGTCCCCCGCTGTGCCCCGCAGTGTCCCGCTGTGTCCCGCTGTGTCCTCGCTGTGTCCCACTGTGTTCCCCCTGTTTCCCCGCTGGGTCCTGCTGTGTTCCCCTGTGTCCCGCTGGGTCCCCCGCTTTCTCCCGCTGTGTCCCCGCAGTGTCCCCGCTGTGTCCCGCTGTGTCCCACAGTGTCATGTGATGCCCCGCTTTGTCCCCCGCTATGTCCACTACTGAGTCCCCTCTGTGTCCCCGCTGTGTCCCGCTGTGTCCCCCGGTGTGTCCCGCTGTGTCCCCCGCTGTGTCCCTCGCTGTGTCCCATTCTGTGTCCCGCTGTGTCCCACTTTGTCATCCGCTGTGTTCTTGTTGTGTCCCTGCTGGGACCCGCTGTGTCACCGCTGTGTCCCGCTGTGTCCCCGCTCTATAGACGCTGTGTCCCGCTGTGTCCCTCGCTGTGTCCCGTTGTGTCCCCATCTGTGTACCCCACTGTGTCCCGCTGTGTCCCCGCTGTATCGACGCTGTGTCCCGCTGGGTCCCGATGTGTCCTCCCTGTATTCCCCACTGTGTCGCGCTATGTACCCCTCTGTGTCCCTCGCTGTGACCCGCTGTGTCCCGCTGTGTACTGCTGTGTCCCTCGCTGTGTCCCGCTGTGTCCCCGCTGTGTCCCAATGTGTCCATGCTGTGTCCCGCGCTGTGTCCCGCGCTGGGTCCCGCTTGGTCCCCCCTGTTTCCCCCGCTGTGTCCCGCTGTGTCCGGCTGTGTCCCCCGCTGTGTCCCCCACTGTGTCCCCCGCAGTGTCAGCGCTTTGTCCCGCTGTGTCCTCACTGTGTCCCCCGCTGTCTCCCGCTCTGTACCCCGCTGTGTCTCAAGCTTTGTCCCCGCTGTGTCCCACTGTGTCCCGCTGTGTCCCGCTGTGTCCCCCACTGTGTCCCGTTGTGTCAACAGCTGTGTACCCCGCTCTGTCCCGCTGTGTCCCCGCTGTATCGTCGCTGTGTCCCGCTGGGTCCTGCTGTGTCTCTCTCTGTGTTCCCCACTGTGTCCCGCTGTGTCTCCCGCTGTGTCCCTCGCTGTGTCCCCTGCTGTGTCCCGCTGTGTCCCGCTGTGTCCCCCGCTGTGTCCTTGCTGTGTCCCCGCTGGGTCCCGCTGGGTCCCACAGGGTCCCCCGCTGAGTCCGGTTGTGTCACCACTGTGTCCTGCTGTGTCCTCTCTTTGTTCCCCGCTGTGTCCCGCTGTGTCCGCCGCTGTGTCTCTCGCTGTGTCCCGCTGTGTCCCCGGCTGTGTCCGGCTGTGTCCCGCTGTGTCCCCCGCTGTGTCCTTGCTGTGTCCCCGCTGTGTCCCGCTGTGTCCCGCAGTGTCCCCAGCTGTGTCCCGCTGTGTCACCGCTGTGTCCCGCTTTGTCCTCGCTGTGTCCCCCGCTGTGTCCTGCTTTGTGCCAGCTGTGTACCCCGCTGTGTCCCTCTGTGTCCCCTGCTGTGTCCCGCTGGGTCCCCTGCTCTGTCCCCACTGTATCACGCTGTGTTTCGCTGTGTCCGGCTGTTTCCTCGCTTAGTCTCCCTCAGTGTCCAGCGGTGTCTTCCCTGAGTCCCCCGCTGTGTCCCGCTGTGTCCTCTGCTGCGTCCCGCGAAGTCCCGCTGTGTCACGCTCTGTCCCCTATGTGTCCCTCCAATCCAGCTCTGTCCCCGTTGAGCATCCGCTGTGCCCCAAGCATACCCTTAAGCGTCCAAAGCAGAAGAAGCAGGTCCCGCAGAATCCCTTCTCTTTCACCAGCTGTCCAGAAGAAGATCCCCCAGAAGAAGAAGAAGAAGAAGAAGAAGAAGAAGAAGAAGAAGAAGAAGAAGAAGAAGAAGAAGAAGAAGGAGAAGAAGAAGAAGAAGAAAAAGAAAAAGAAGAAGAAGAAGAAGAAAAGAAGAAGAAGAATTAGAAGAAGAAGAATAAGAAGATGAAGAAGAAGAAGAAGAAGAAGAAGAAGAAGAAGAAGAAGAAGAAGAAGGAGAAGGAGAAGCATAAGGAGAAGAAGTAGAAGCAGAAGAAGCAGAAGCAAGAGAAGCAGAAGCAGGAGAAAAAGAATAAGCATAAGAAGAAGAATCAGAGGGAGTAGCAGAAGAAGGAGCATTAGCAGCAGAAAGAGAAGTAGAAGGAGAATCAGAAGGAGAAGCAGAAGAAGGAGTAGCAGAAGCAGAAGAAGCAGCAGAAGGAGAAGCAGAAGCAGAAAAAGATGCAGAAGGAGAAGCAGGAGAAGCAGAAGAAGCAGAAGCAGAAGGAGAAGCAGAAGTAGGAGAAGGAGAAGGATAAGGAAGTGCAACAGAAGCAATAGGAGAAGCAGAAGGAGAAGCAGAAGCAGAATGAGAAGCAGAAAGAGAAGCAGTAGAAGCAGAAGAAGCAGGAAAAGCAGAAGCAGAAGAAAGAGAAGAAGAAGAATAAGAAAAAGAAGAAGAAGAAGAGGAAGAAGAAGAAGAAGCAGCATAAGAAGAAGCATAAGGAGAAGCATAAGGAGAAGCAGTATAAGCAGAAGCAGGAGAAGCAGAAGCAGAAGAAAAAGAATAAGCAAAAGAAGCAGAAGCAGAAGCAGTGGGAGAAGCAGAAGAAGGAGAAGGAGAAGGAGCAGCAGAAGGAGAAGGAGAAGCAGAAAGAGAAGCAGAAACAGAAGGAGAACAAGAAGGAGAAGCAGGAGAATCAGAAGAAGCAGAAGTAGAAGCAGAAAGAGGAGAAGAAGGAGAAGCAGAAGTAGAATCAGAAGAAACAGAAGAAGAAGAAGCAGAAGAAACAGAAGCAAAAGAAACAGAAGAAGGAGAAGAG
>NW_012288421.1:0-8823 GCF_000151885.1 Dipodomys ordii
CGCTGTGTCCCTATGTGTCCCACGCTTTGTCCCCCTGTGTCTCCGCAGTTTCCCCGCTGTGTCCCGCTGTTTCCCACTGTGTTCTGTGGTGTCCCGCTTTGTCCCCCGCTGTGTCCCCCGGTGAGTCGCCGCTGTGTCCCCACTTTGTCCCGCTGAGTCCTCCATGTGTCCCCCGCTGTGTCCCGCTGTGTCCCCCGCTGTGTCCCGCTGTGTCCACTGCTGGGACCCGGCTGTGTCCCGCTGTGTCCCGCTGTGTCCTCACTGTGTCCCACTCTGTGTTTCGCTGTGTCCTCGTTGTGTCCCCCGCTGTGTCCCGCTGTGTCCCCCGCTGTGCCCTGCAGTGTCCCGCTCTGTCCCGCTGTGTCCTCGCTGTGTCCCGCTGTGTCCCGCTGTGTCCCCCACTGTTTCCCCTGCTGTGTCCGGCTGTGACCCCCACTGTGTCCCGCTCTGTCCCCCTCTTTGTCGCGCTGTGTCTCCCGCTCTGTCTCACTGTGTCCCCGCAGTGTAACTGCTGTTTCCTGGTGTGTCCCGCTGTGTTCCGTGGTGTCCCTCTTTGTCTCCCGCTGTGTCCCCCGCTGTGTCCCGCTGTGTCCGACTGTGTCCCACTCTGTCCCCGCTGTGTCCCGCTGTGTCCCGCTGTGTCCCACTGCGTCCCGCTGTGTCCCGCTGTGCCCCCACTGTGTCCCGTTGTGTCCACAGCTTTGTACCATGCTGTGTAACGCTATGTCTCCGCTGTATAGACGCTGTGTCCCGCTGGGTCCCGATGTGTACTCGCTCTGTTCCCCGCTGTGTCCAGCTGTTTCCCCCACTTTGTCCCCCACTGTGTCCTCGCTGTGTCCCCCGCTGTGGCCCTCTGTGTCCCGCTGTGTCTTCGCTGTGTCCCCCTCTGTGTCCCGCTGTGTCCCCCGCCGTGTCCCGCTGTGTCCCGCTGTGTCCCGCTGCGTCCCCGCTGTGTCCCGCTGTGTCCCGCTTTGTCCCCCACTGTGTCCCGCAGTGACCCCGCTGTGTCCCACTGTGTCCCGTGGTGTCCTGCTTTATCCCCCGCTGTGTCCCTGGCTGAGTCTCGCTGTGTCCCCACTGTGTCCTTTCTGTGTCCCCCGCTGTGTCCTGCTCTGTTCCCTACTGTGTCTCCCGTTTTGTCCCCGCTGTGCCCCACTGTGTCCCGCTGTGTCTCGCTGTGTCCCCCACTGTGTCCCGTTGTGTCAACAGCTGTGTACCCCGCGGTGTCCCCGCTGTATCGACGCTGTGTCCCGCTGTGTCCTGCTATGTCTCTCTCTGTGTTCCCCACTGTGTCCCGCTGTTTCCCCCGCTGTGTCACTCGCTGTGTCCCTCGCTGTGTCCCGCTGTGTCCCGCTGTGTCCCCCGCTGTGTCCTTGCTGTGTCCCCGCTGTGTCCCGCTGGGTCCCGCAGTGTCCCCCGCTGAGTCCCGTTGTGTCACCGCTGTGTCCCGCTGTGTCCCCGCTCTATCGACGCTGTGTCCCGCTGGGTCGCGCTGTGTCCTCTCTTTTTTCTACGCTGTGTCCCGCTGTGTCCCCCGCAGTGTCTCTCGCTGTGTCCAGCTGTGTCCCCGGCTGTGTCCGTCTGTGTCCGGCTGTGTCCCCCGCTGTGTCCTTGCTGTGTCCCCGCTGTGTCCCGCTGTGTCCCGCAGTGTCCCCAGCTGTGTCCCGCTGTGTCACCGCTGTGTCCTCGCTTTGTCCCCCGCTGTGTCCCGCTTTGTCCCTGCTGTGTACTCCGCTCTGTCCCTCTGTGTCCCTCGCTGTGTCCCGCTGTGTCCTCTGCTGTGTCCCCACTGTGTCACGCTGTGTTTCGCTGTGTCCGGCTGTGTCCTGCTTTGTCTCATTCAGTGTCCAGTTGTATCCTCCCGGTGTCCCCCGCTGTGTCCCGCTAAGTCCCCTGCTGTGTCCCGCTGTGTCACGCTCTGTCCCCTCTGTGTCCCTCTGTGTCCAGCTCTGTCCCTGTTGTGAGTCCGCTGTGCCCCGCTGTGTACCCTTCTGTGTCCAGCTGTGACCCCTCTGTGTCCCGCTGTGTCCCTTCTCTTTCTCCCGCTGTCCACCGCTGTGTCCCCCCGGCTGTGTCCTGCAGTGTCCCCGCTGTGTCCCGCTGTGTCCTACTGTGTCCCGTGGTGTCCTGCTTTTTCCCCTCTATGTCCCCTGCTGAGTCCCCTCTGTGTCACGCTGTGTCCAGCTGTGTCCTCTATGTGTCCTCCGCTGTCTCCCGCTTTGTCCCACGCTGTGTCCTACTGTGTCCCACTGTGTCCCTGCTGTGTCCCCCGCTGTGTCCCGCTGTGTCCCGCTGTGTCCCGCAGTGACCCCGCTGTGTCCCGTTGTGTCCCAGTGTGTCCCGTGGTGTCCCGCTTTTTCCCCCGCTGTGTCCCCGGCTGAGTCTCGCTGTGTCCCCACTGTGTCCTCTCTGTGTCCCCCGCTGTGTCCTGCTCTGTTCCCCACTGTGTCTCCCGTTTTGTCCCTGCTGTGCCCCGCTGTGTCCCGCTGTGTCCCCCACTGTGTCCCGTTGTGTCAACAGCTGTGTACCCCGCTGTGTCCCGCTGTGTACCCGCTTTATCGACGCTGTGTCCCGCTGGGTCCTGCTGTGTCTCTCTCTGTGTTCCCCACTGTGTCCCGCTCTGTCTCCCGCTTTGTCCCTTGCTGTGTCCCCCGCTGTGTCCTTGCTGTGTCCCCGCTGGGTCCCGCTGGGTCCCACAGTGTCCCCCGCTGAGTCCGGTTGTTTCACCGCTGTGTCCCGCTGTGTCCCCACTCTAACGACGCTATATCCCTCTGTGTCCCCCGCTGTGTCCCGCTGTGTCCCCTGCTGTGTCCCCACTGTGTCACGCTGTGTTTCGCTGTGTCCGGCTGTACTCGCTCTGTCTCCCTCCGTGTCCAGCTGTGTCTTCCCTGTGTTCCCCGCTGTGTCCCGCTGAGTCCCCTGCTGTGTCCCGCTGTGTCCCGCTGTGTCACGCTCTGTCCCCTCTGTGTCCCTCTGTGTCCAGCTCTGTCCCCGTTGTGTGTCCGCTGTGCCCCGCTGTGTACCCTTCTGTGTCCAGCTGTGTCCCCTCTGTGTCCCAATGTGTCCCTTCTCTTTCCCCCCGCTGTCCACCGCTGTGTCCCCCGGCTGTGTCCCGCAGTGTCCCCGCTGTGTCCCGCTGTGTCCTACTGTGTCCCGTGGTGTCCCGCTTTTTCCCCTCTATGTCCCCTGCTGAGTCCCCTCTGTGTCCCCGCTGTGTCCAGCTGTGTCCTCGCTGTGTCCTCCGCTGTCTCCCGCTTTGTCCCACGCTGTGTCCTACTGTGTCCCACTGTGTCCCTGCTGTGTCCCCCGCTGTGTCCCGCTGTGTCCCGCTGTGTGTCGCTGTGTCCTGCTGTGTCCTCGCTTTGTCCCATGCTGTGTTAAGCTGTGTCCTCCTTGTGTCCCCCGCTGTGTAACGCTGTGTCCCCCGCTGTGCCCCGCAGTGTCCCGCTGTGTCCCACTGGGTCCCCCGCTGTGTCCCTCTGTGTCCCCCGCTGTGCCCCGCAGTGTCTCGCTGTGTCCCGCTCTGTCCCCCACTGTGTCCCCCGCTGAGTGCTGTATGTGTCGCCGCTGTGTCCCGCTGTGTCCTCGCTGTGTCCCCTGCTGTCTCCCGCTTTGTCCCACGCTGTGTCCCACTGTGTCCCGCTGTGTCCTAGCTGTGTCCCCTGCTGTGTCCTGCTGTGTTCCCGCTGTGTCCCAAGCTGTGTCCCGCTGTGTCGCGCTGTGTGCCCCGCTGTGTCCCACTATGTTCCCGCAGTGTCCCCGTGTGTCCCCTCTGTGTCCTCGCTGTGTTCCCCGCTGTGTCCCGCTGTGTCTCGCTGTGTCTACTGCTGTGTCCCCACTGTGTCCCGCTGTGTCTCGCTGTGTCCCGCTGTATCCTCGCTGTTTCCCACGCTGTGTTCTGCTGTGTCCTCGCTGTGTCCCCCGCTGTGTCCCGTTGTGTCCCCAGCTGTGTACCCCACTGTGGCCCGCTGTGTCCCCGCTGTATCGACGCTGTGTCCGGCTGGGTCCCGCTGGGTCCTCCCTGTGTTCCCCACTGTGTCCCGCTATGTATCCCTCTGTGTCCCTCGCTGTGACCCGCTGTGTCCCGCTGTGTACTGCTGTGTCCCCCGCTGTGTCCCGCTGTGTCCGCCGTGTCCCAATGTGTCCACGCTGTGTCCCGCGCTGGGTCCTGCTGGGTCCCCCCTGTGTCCCCCGCTGTGTCCCGCTGTGTCCGGCTGTGTCCCCCACTGTGTCCCCCGCTGTGTCTCCCGCAGTGTCAGCGCTGTGTCCCGCTGTGTCCTCGTTGTGTCCCACACTGTCTCCTGCTCTGTACCCCGCTGTGTCTCAAGCTTTGTCCCCGCTGTGTCCCACTGTGTCCCGCTGTGCCCCCACTGTGTCCCGTTGTGTTCACAGCTGTGTACCACGCTGTGTAACGCTGTGTCCCCGCTGTATTGACGCTGTGTACCACTCGGTCCCGCTGGGTCCTCGCTGTGTTCCCCGCTGGGTCCCGCTGTGTCCCCCCTGTGTGCCCCGCTGTGTCCCACTGTGTCCCGCTGTGTCCCCCGCTGTGTGCCCCGCTGTGTCCCCCGCTGTGTCCCTATGTGTCCCACTCGTTGTCCCCCTGTGTCCCCGCAGTTTCCCCGATGTGTCCCGCTGTTTCCCACTGTATTCTGTGGTGTCCCGCTTTGTCCCCCGCTGTGTCCCCCGGTGAGTCGCCGCTGTGTCCCCGCTTTGTCCCGCCAGTCCTCCATGTGTCCCCCGCTGTGTCCCGCTGTGTCCGGCTGTGTCCCCCGCTGTGTCCCCCACTGTGTCCCCGCAGTGTCAGCGCTGTGTCCTGCTGTGTCCTCGCTGTGTCCCCCGCTGTCTCCCGCTGTGTCCCCCGCTGTGTCCCGCTGTGTCCCCCGCTGTGCCCTGCAGTGTCCCGCTCTGTCCCGCTGTGTCCTCGCTGTGTCCCCGCTGTGTCCCCCGCTGTCTCCAGCTCTGTCCCCTGCTGTGTCTCACGCTTTGTCCCCGCTGTGTCCCACTGCGTCCCGCTGTGTCCCGCTGTGCCCCCACTGTGTCCCGTTGTGTCCACAGCTTTGTACCATGCTGTGTAACGCTGTGTCTCCGCTGTATCTACGCTGTGTCCCGCTGGGTGCCGCTGTGTCCTCGCTGTGTTCCCTGCTGTGTCCAGCTGTTTCCCCCACTGTGTCCCCCACTGTGTCCTCGCTGTGTCCCCTGCTGTGTCCCGCTGTGTCCCGCTGTGTCCTCGCTATGTCCTGCTTTTTGTCCCGCTGTGTCCCCCGCCATGTCCCGATGTGTCCCGCTGTGTCCCCGCTGTGTCCCGCTGTGTCCCGCTTTGTCCCCCACTGTGTCCCGCAGTGAACCCGCTGTGTCCCGCTGTGTCCCACTGTGTCCCGTGGTGTCCCGCTTTTTCCGCTGCTGTGTCCCCTGCTGAGTCTCGCTGTGTCCCCACTGTGTCCTCTCTGTGTCCCCCGCTGTGTCCTGCTCTGTTCCCCACTGTGTCTCCCGTTTTGTCCCTGCTGTGCCCCACTGTGTCCCGCTGTGTCCCGCTGTGTCCCCCACTGTGTCCCGTTGTGTCAACAGCTGTGTACCCCGCGGTGTCCCCGCTGTATCGACGCTGTGTCCCGCTGGGTCCTGCTGTGTCTCTCTCTGTGTTCCCCACTGTGTCCCGCTGTGTCCCCTGCTGTGTCACTCGCTGTGTCCCCCGCTGTGTCCCGCTGTGTCCCGCTGTGTCCCCCGCTGTGTCCTTGCTGTGTCCCCGCTGGGTCCCGCTGGGTCCCGCAGTGTCCCCCGCTGAGTCCCGTTGTGTCACCGCTGTGTCCCGCTGTGTCCCCGCTCTATCGACGCTGTGTCCCGCTGGGGCCCGCTGTGTCCTCTCTTTGTTCCACGCTGTGTCCCGCTGTGTCCCCCGCTGTGTCTCATGCTGTGTCCCGCTGTGTCCCCGCTGTGTCCTGCTGGGTCCCGCTGTGTCCCCGCTGTGCCCCTGCTGTGTCCGGCTGTGTCCCCCGCTGTGTCCCGCTGTGTCCCGCTGTGTCCCCCGCTGTGTACCGCTGTGTCCCCGCAGGTTCACCGCTGTTTCACGCTGTGTCCTGCTGTGTTCCGTGGTGTCCCTGCTTTGTCCCCCGCTGTGTCCCACTGTGTCCACTGCTGGGTCCCCGCTGGGTCCCGCTGTGTCTCGCTGTTTCCCGCTGTGTCCTAGCATTGTCCCATGCTGTGTTCCGCTGTGTCCTCTCTGTGTCCCCCGCTGTGTCCTGCTGTGTCCCCCGCTGTGCCCCGCAGTGTCCCGCTGTGTCCCGCTGTGTCCTCGCTGTGTCAAACTGTGTCCCTGCTGTTTCCCCGCTGGGTCCTGCTGTGTCCCGCTGTGTCCCGCTGGGTCCCCCGCTTTGTCCCGCTGTGTCCCCGCAGTGTCCCCGCTGTGTCCCGCTGTGTCCCACTGTGTCCTGTGGTGTCCCGATTTGTCCCCCGCTATGTCCCCTGCTGAGTCCCCTCTGTGTCCCCGCTGTGTCCCGCTGTGTCCCCCGCTGTGTCCCGCTGTGCCCCCGCTGTGTCCTGCTGTGTCCCGCTGTGTCCTGCTGGGTCCTGCAGTGTTCCCGCTGTGTCCCCGCTGTGTCCCGCTGTGTCCCCCGCTGTGTCCCCGCAGGTTCACCGCTGTTTCACGCTGTGTCCCGCAATGTTCCGTGGTGTCCCGTTTGTCCCCCGCTGTGGCCTCCCCTGAGCCACCTCTGTGTCCCCGCTGTGTCCCGCTGTGTCCTCGCTGTGTACGCCTCTGTCTCCTGCTCTGTCCACCGCTGTGTCTCATGCTTTGTCCCCGCTGGGTCCCGCTGTGTCCCGCAGTGTCCCCAGCTGTGTCCCGCGGTGTCACCGCTGTGTCCCGCTTTGTCCTCGCTGTGTCCCCCGCTGTGTCCCACTTTGTCCCTGCTCTGTACCTCGCTGTGTCCCTCTGTGTCCCACGCTGTGTCCCGCTGTGTCCCCTGCTGTGTCCCCACTGTGTCACGCTGTGTTTCGCTGTGTCCGGCTGTGTCCTCGCTCTGTCTCCCTCAGTGTCCAGCTGTGTCCTCCCTGTGTCCCCCGCTGTGTCCCGCTGAGTCCCCTGCTGTGTTCCGCTGTGTCCCGCTGTGTCACACTCTGTCCCCTCTGTGTCCCTCTGTGTCCAGCTCTGTCCCTGTTGTGAGTCCGCTGTGTCCCGCTGTGTACCCTTCTGTGTCCAGCTGTGTCCCCTCTGTGTCCCGCTGTGTCCCTTCTCTTTCCCCCGCTGTCCACCGCTGTGTCCCCCGGATGTGTCCCGCAGTGTCCCCGCTGTGTCCCGCTGTGTCCTACTGTGTCCCGTGGTGTCCCGCTTTTTCCCCTCTACGTCCCCTGCTGAGTCCCCTCTGTGTCCGCGCTGTGTCCAGCTGTGTCCTCGCTGTGTCCTCCGCTGTCTCCTGCTTTGTCCCACGCTGTGTCCTACTGTGTCCCTGCTGTGTCCGGCTGTGTCCCCCGCTGTGTCCCGCTGTGTCCCGCTGTGTCCCCCGCTGTGTCCTGCTGGGTCCCGCTGTGTCCCCGCTGTGTCCCTGCTGTGTCCGGCTGTGTCCCCCGCTGTGTCCCGCTGGGTCCCGCTGTGTCCTCGCTGGGTTCCCCACTGTGTCCTGCTATGTACCCCTCTGTGTCCCTCGCTGTGACCCGCTGTGTCCAGCTGTATACTGCTGTGTCCCCCGCAGAGTCCCGCTGTGTCCCCGCTGTGTCCCAATGTGTCCTCGCTGTGTCCCGCGCTGGGTCCCGCTGTGTCCCTCCTGTGTCCCCCGCTGTGTCCGGCTGTGTCCGGCTGTGTCCCCCGCTGTGTCCCCCGCTGTGTCCCCCGCAGTGTCAGCAATGTGTCCCGCTGTGTCCTCGCTGTGTCCCCCGCTGTCTCCCGCTCTGTACCCCGCTGTGTCTCAAGCTTTGTCCCCACTGTGTCCCACTGTGTCCCGCTGTGTCCCGCTGTGCCCCCACTGTGTCCCGTTGTGTTCACAGCTGTGTACCACGCTGTGTAACGCTGTGTCCCCGCTGTATCGACGCTGTGTACCGCTGGGTCCCGCTGGGTCCTCGCTGTGTTCCCCGCTGTGTCCCGCTGTGTCCCCAACTGTGTCCCCCGCTGTGTCCCTATGTGTCCCACGCTTTGTCCCCCTGTGTCCCCGCAGTTTCCCCGCTGTGTCCCGCTGTTCCCCACTGTGTTCTGTGGTGTCCCGCTTTGTCCCCCGCTGTGTCCCCTGGTGAGTCGCCGCTGTGTCCCCGCGTTTTCCCGCTGAGTCCTCCATGTGTCCCCCGTTGTGTCCCGCTGTGTCCCCCGATGTGTCACGCTGTGTCCACTGCTGGGACCCGGCTGTGTCCCGCTGTGTCCCGCTGTGTCCCGCTGTGTCCACACTGTGTCCTACTCTGTGTTCCGCTGTGTCCTCGCTGTGTCCCCCGCTGTGTCCCGCTGTGTCCCCCGCTGTGCCCTGCAGTGTCCCGCTCTGTCCCGCTGTGCCCTCGCTGTGTCCCGCTGTGTCCCCCACTGTTTCCCCTGCTGTGTCCGGCTGTGTCCCCCACTGTGTCCCGCTCTGTCCCCCTCTGTGTCCCGCTGTGTCCCCCACTGTGTCCCACTGTGTCCCCGCAGTGTCACTGCTGTTTCCTGCTGTGTCCCGCTGTGTTCCGTGGTGTCCCTCTTTGTCTCCCGCTGTGTCCCTCGCTGTGTCCCGCTGTGTCCGACTGTGTCCCGCTCTGTCCCCGCTGTGTCCCGCTGTGTCCCGCTGTGTCCCACTGCATCCCGCTGTGTCCCGCTGTGCCCCCACTGTGTCCCGTTGTGTCCACAGCTTTGTACCATGCTGTGTAACGCTGTGTCTCCGC
>NW_012288422.1:0-1642 GCF_000151885.1 Dipodomys ordii
TCCCCCGCTGTGTCCCCGCAGTGTCAGCGCTGTGTCCCGATGTGTCCTCGCTGTGTCCCCCCGCTGTCTCCCGCTGTGTCCCCCCGCTGTGTCCTGCTGTGTCGCCCGCTGTGCCCTGCAGTGTCCCGCTCTGTCCCGCTGTGTCCTCGCTGTGTCCCCGCTGTGTCCCCCGCTGTCTCCAGCTCTGTCCCCTGCTGTGTCTCACGCTTTGTCCCCCGCTGTGTCCCACTGTGTCCCGCTGTGTCCCGCTGTGCCCCCACTGTGTCCCGTTGTGTCCACAGCTTTGTACCATGCTGTGTAACGCTGTGTCTCCGCTGTATCTACGCTGTGTCCCGCTGGGTGCCGCTGTGTCCTCGCTGTGTTCCCTGCTGTGTCCAGCTGTTTCCACCACTGTGTCCCCCACTGTGTCCTCGCTGTGTCCCCCGCTGTGTCCCGCTGTGTCCCGCTGTGTCCTCGCTATGTCCCGCTCTGTGTCCCGCTGTGTCCCCCGCCGTGTCCCGCTGTGTCCCGCTGCGTCCCCGCTGTGTCCCGCTGTGTCCCGCTTTGTCCCCCACTGTGTCCCGCAGTGACCCCGCTGTGTCCCGCTGTGTCCCACTGTGTCCCGTGGTGTCCCGCTTTTTCCCCCGCTGTGTCCCCGGCTGAGTCTCGCTGTGTCCCCACTGTGTCCTCTGTGTGTCCCCCGCTGTGTCCTGCTCTGTTCCCCACTGTGTCTCCCGTTTTGTCCCTGCTGTGCCCCACTGTGTCCCGCTGTGTCCCGCTGTGTCCCCCACTGTGTCCCGTTGTGTCAACAGCTGTGTACCCCGCTGTGTCCCGCTGTGTACCCGCTGTATCGACGCTGTGCCCCGCTGGGTCCTGCTCTGTCTCTCTCTGTGTTCCCCACTGTGTCCCTCTCTGTCTCCCACTGTGTCCCTTGCTGTGTCCCCCGCTGTGTCCGGCTGTATCCCCCGCTGTGTCCTTGCTGTGTCCCCGCTGGGTCCCGCTGGGTCCCACAGTGTCCCCCGCTGAGTCTGGTAGTTTCATCGCTGTGTCCCGCTGTGTCCTCTCTTTGTTCCCCGCTGTGTCCCGCTGTGTTCCCCGCTGTGTCTCTCGCTGTGTCCCGCTGTGTCCACTGCTGTGTCCGGCTGTGTCCCGCTGTGTCCCCCGCTGTGTCCCGCAGTGTCCCCAGCTGTGTCCCGCTGTGTCACCGCTGTGTCCCGCTTTGTCCTCGCTGTGTCCCCCGCTGTGTCCCGCTTTGTCCCTGCTGTGTACCCTGTTGTGTCCCTCTGTGTCCCCCGCTGTGTCCCGCTGTGTCCCCTGCTGTGTCCCCACTGTGTCACGCTGTGTTTCGCTGTTTCCGGCTGTGTCCTCGCTCTGTCTCCCTCAGTGTCCAGCTGTGTCTTCCCTGTGTCCCCCGATGTGTCCCGCTGAGTCCCCTGCTGTGTCCCGCTGTGTCCCGCTGTGTCACACTCTGTCCCCTCTGTGTCCCTCTGTGTCCAGCTCTGTCCCTGTTGTGTGTCCGCTGTGCCCCGCTGTGTACCCTTCTGTGTCCAGCTGTGTCCCCTCTGTGTCCCACTGTGTCCCTTCTCTTTCCCCAGCTGTCCACAGCTGTGTCCCCCGGCTGTGTCCCGCAGTGCCCCTGCTGTGTCCCGCTGTGTCCTACTGA
>NW_012288423.1:0-7751 GCF_000151885.1 Dipodomys ordii
TCACCCACTGCTGGGACCCGGCTGTGTCCCGCTGTGTCCCACTGTGTCCTCACTGTGTCCCACTCTGTGTACGGTTGTATCCTCGCTGTGTCCCCTGCTGTTTCCCGCTGTGTCCCCTGCTGTGCCCTGAAGTGTCCCGCTCTGTCCCGCTGTGTCCTCGCTGTGTCCCGCTGTGTCCCGCTGTGTCCCCCACTGTTTCCCCTGCTGTGTCCGGCTGTGTCCCCCACTGTGTCCCGCTATGTCCCCCTCTGTGTCCCGCTGTGTTCCCCGCTGTGTCCCACTGTGTCCCCGCAGTGTCACTGCTGTTTCGTGCTGTGTCCCGCTGTGTTCCGTGGTGTCCCTCTTTGTCTCCCGCTGTGTCTCCCGCTGTGTCCAGCTGTGTCCGACTGTGTCCCGCTCTGTCCCCGCTGTGTCCCGCTGTGTCCCCTGTGTCCCACTGCGTCCCGCTGTGTCCCGCTGTGCCCCCACTGTGTCCCGTTGTGTTCACAGCTTTGTACCATGCTGTGTAACGCTGTGTCTCTGCTGTATCGACGCTGTGTCCCGCTGGGTCCTGATGTGTCCTCGCTGTGTTCCCCGCTGTGTCCAGCTGTTTCCCCCACTTTGTCCCCCACTGTGTCCTCGCTCTGTCCCCCGCTGTGTCCCTCCGTGTCCTGGCTGTGTCCTCTGCTGTCTCCCGCTTTGTCCCACGCTGTGTCCTACTGTGTCCCATTGTGTCCCTGCTGTGTCCCCCGCTGTGTCCCGCTGTGTCCCCCGCTGTGTTCTGCTGGGTCCCGCTGGGTCCCTGCTGTGTCCGGCTGTGTCCCCCGCTGTGTCCCGCTGGGTCCCGCTGTGTCCCTCGCTGTGTCCCTCGCTGTGTACCGCTGTGTCCCCGCAGGTTCACCGCTGTTTCACGCTGTGTCCTGCTATGTTCCGTGGTGTCCTGCTTTGTCCCCCGCTGTGTCCCGCTGTGTCCACTGCTGGGTCCCCGCTGGGTCCCGCGGTGTCTCGCTGTTTCCCGCTGTGTCCTCGCATTGTCCCATGCTGTGTTCCGCTGTGTCCTCCCTGTGTCCCCCGCTGTGTCCCGCTGTGTCCCCCGCTGTGCCCCGCAGTGTCCCGCTGTGTCCCGCTGTGTCCTCGCTCTGTCCCACTGTGTCCCCCCTGTTTCTCCGCTGGGTCCTGCTGTGTCCCGCTGTGTCCCGCTTGGTCCCCCGCTTTCTCCCGCTGTGTCCCCGCAGTGTCCCCGCTGTGTCCCTCTGTGTCCCACTGTGTCATGTGGTGTCCCGCTTTGTCCCCCGCTATGTCCACTGCTGAGTCCCCTCTGTGTCCCCGCTGTGTCCCGCTGTGTCCCCCGCTGTGTCCCGCTGTGTCCCCCGCTGTGTCCCTCGCTGTGTCCCCATCTGTGTACCGTTGTGTCCCGCTGTGTCATCCGCTGTGTCCTTGTTGTGTCCCTGCTGGGGCCCGCTGTGTCACCGCTGTGTCCCGCTGTGTCCCCGCTCTATAGACGCTGTGTCCCGCTGTGTCCCCCGCTGTGTCCCGCTGGGTCCCGCTTTGTCCCCCGCTGTGTCCCGCTGTGTCCACTGCTGGGTCCCCGCTGTGTCCGGCTGTGTCTCGCTGTGTCCCGCTGTGTCCTCGCTTTGTCCCATGCTGTGTTAAGCTGTATCCTCCCTGTGTCCTCCGCTGTGTCCCGCTGTGTCCCCCGCTGTGCCCCGCAGTGTCCCGCTGGGTCCCGCTGGGTCCCGCTGTGTGCCCCGCTGTGTCCCACTATGTTCCCGCAGTGTCCCCGCTGTGTCCCCGCTGTGTCCTCGCTGTGTTCCTCGCTGTGTCCCGCTGTGTCCCCCGCTGTGTCTCGCTGTGTGTACTGCTGTGTCCCCACTGTGTCCCGCTGTGTCTCGCTGTGTCCCGCTGTGTCCTCGCTGTTTCCCACGCTGTGTTCTGCTGTGTCCTCGCTGTGTCCCCCGCTGTGTCCCGTTGTGTCCCCAGCTGTGTACCCCACTGTGTCCCGCTGTGTCCCCGCTGTATCGACGCTGTGTCCCGCTGGGTCCCGCTGTGTCCTCCCTGTGTTCCCCACTGTGTCCCGCTATGTACCCCTCTGTGTCCCTCGCTGTGACCCGCTGTGTCCCGCTGTGTACTGCTGTGTCCCCCGCTGTGTCCCGCTGTGTCCCCGCTTTGTCCCAATGTGTCCACGCTGTGTCCCGCGCTGTGTCCCGCTGGTTGCCCCCTGTTTCCCCCGCTGTGTCGCGCTGTGTCCGGCTGTGTCCCCCGCTGTGTCCCCCGCTGTGTCCCCCGCAGTGTCAGCGCTGTGTCCCGCTGTGTCCTCGCTGTGTCCCCCGCTGTCTCCCGATCTGTACCCCGCTGTGTCTCAAGCTTTGTCCCCGCTGTGTCCCACTGTGTCCCGCTGTGTCCCACTGTGCCCCCACTGTGTCCCGTTGTGTTCACAGCTGTGTACCACGCTGTGTAACGCTGTGTCCCCGCTGTATCGACGCTGTGTACCGTTGGGTCCCACTGTGTCCTCGCTGTGTTCCCCGCTGGGTCCCGCTGTGTCCCCCCTGTGTGCCCCGCTGTGTCCCACTGTTTCCCACTGTGTCCCCCGCTGTGTCCCCCGTTTGTCCCGCTGTGTACCCCACTGTTTCCCGCTGTGTCACGCTTTGTCCCGCTCTTTCCCCACTGTGTCCCGTTGTATCCCAGCTGTGTGCCCGCTGTGTTCCACTGTGTAATCTGCTGTGTCTCGCTTTGTACCCGTTGTGTCTCGCTGTGTCCCCCGCTCTGTCCCCCGGTGTGTCACGCCTTGTCCCCCTCTGTGTCCCGCTGTGTCCTGCTGTGTCCCCCGCTGTGTCCCGCTATATCCACGCAGTGTCCCGCTTTATCCCACTGTGTCCCGCTTTGTTCCGTGTTGTCCCGTTTGTGCCCCTCAGTGTCCCCCGCTGTGTCCCAACTGTGTCCCCGCTGTGTCCCGCTGTGTCCTCGATGTGTCCCCTGCTGTGTCCTGCTCTGTTTCCCGCTGTGTCGCCCACTTTGTCCCAACTGTGCCCCGCTGTGTCCCGCTGTGTCCCGCTGTGTCCCGCTGTATCCCGCTATGTCCCCCACTATGTCCCGCTGGGTCCCGCTGTGTCCTCTTTGTGTACCCCGCTGTGTCCCACTGTGTCCCCCGCTGTGTCCCTCGCTGGGTTCCGCTGTGTCCCCTGCTGTGTCCCGCTGTATCCTCCCTGTGTCCCCTGCGGTGTCCCGCTGTGTCCCCTGCTGTGTCACTCGCTGTGTCCCTGCTGTGCCCCACTGTGTCCCACTGTGTCCCGCTGTGTCCTGCTGTGTCCCCCGCTGAGTTCCGCTGTGTACCCGCTGTGGCCCAATGTGTCCTCGCTGTGTCCTCCGCTGTGTCCCGCTGTGTCCCGCTGTGTCCCTCTGTGGCACCTGCTGTATCCCCGCTCTGTCCTGCTCTGTGCCCCGCTTTGTCCGGCTGTGTCCACTGCTGTGACCCCGTTGTGCCTTGCTGTGTCCGGCTCTGTACCCCACTGTGTCCAGCTGTGTCCCCGCTGTGTCCCCCACTGTGTCCCAATGTGTCCCCTGCTGTGTCCCCCACTGTGTCCCGCTGTGTCCCCTGCTGTGTCTGGCTGTGTCCCCCGCTATGTCCCGCTGTGTCCACTGCTGTGACCCCGTTGTGCCTTGCTGTGTCCCGCTGTGTCCCCCACTGTGTCCCGCTGTGTCTTCGCTGTGTCCCATTGTGTCCCCGCTGTTTCCCCGCTGGGTCCTGCTGGGTCCCGCTGGGTCCCGCTGGGTCCCCCGCTTTGTCCCGCTGTGTCCCCGCAGTGTCCCCGCTGTGTCCCGCTGTGTCCCACTGTGTCCTGTGGTGTCCCGATTTGTCCCCCGCTATGTCCCCTGCTGAGTCCCCTCTGTGTCCCCGCTGTGTCCCGCTGTGTCCCCCGCTGTGTCACGCTGTGTCCCCCGATGTGTCCTGCTGTGTCCCGCTGTGTCCTGCTGGGTCCCGCTGTGTTCCCGCTGTGTCCCCGCTGTGTCCCGCTGTGTCCCCGCAGGTTCACCGCTGTTTCACGCTGTGTTCCGTGGTGTCCTGCTTTGTCCCCCGCTGTGGCCCCCCCTCAGCCACCTGTGTCCCCGCTGTGTCCCGCTGTGTCCTCGCTGTGTCCACCTCTGTCTCCTGCTCTGTCCACCGCTGTGTCTCACGCTTTGTCCCTGCTGGGTCCCGCTGTGTCCCGCTCTGTCCCCCACTGTGTACCCCCGCTGAGTCCTCTATGTGTCGCCACTGTGTCCTGCTGTGTCCTCGCTGTGTCCCCTGCTTTCTCCCGCTTTGTCCCACGCTTTGTCCCCGCTGGGTCCCGCTGTGTCCCGCTCTGTCCCCCACTGTGTCCCCCGCTGAGTCCTCTATGTGTCGCCGCTGTGTCCCGCTGTGTCCTTGCTGTGTCCCCTGCTGTCTCCCGCTTTGTTCCACGCTGTGTCCCACTGTGTCCCGCTGTGTCCTCGCTGTGCCCCCGCTGTGTCCTGCTGTGTTCCCACTGTGTCCCAAGCTGTGTCCCGCTGTGTCCCGCTGTGTGCCCCGCTGTGTCCCACTATGTTCCCGCAGTGTCCCCGCTGTGTCCCCGCTGTGTCCTCGCTGTGTTCCCCGCTGTGTCCCGCTGTGTCCCCCGCTGTGTCTCGCTGTGTCTACTGCTGTGTCCCCACTGTGTCCCGCTGTGTCTCGCTGTGTCCCACTGTGTCCTCGCTGTTTCCCACGCTGTGTTCTGCTGTGTCCTCGCTGTGTCCCCCGCTGTGCCCCGCTGTGTCCCGCTTTGTCCCCCGCTGTGTCCTCTCTGTGTCCCCCGCTGTGTCCTGCTCTGTTCCCCACTGTGTCTCCCGTTTTGCCCCTGCTGTGCCCTGCTGTGTCCCGCTGTGTCCCGCTGCGTCCCCGCTGTGTCCCGCTGTGTCCCGCTTTGTCCCACACTGTGTCCCGCAGTGACCCCGCTGTGTCCCGCTGTGTCCCGTGGTGTCCCGCTTTTTCCCCCGCTGTGTCCCCGGCTAAGTCTCGCTGTGTCCGCACTGTGTCCTCTGTGTGTCCCCCGCTGTGTCCTGCTCTGTTCCCCACTGTGTCTCCCGTTTTGTCCCTGCTGTGCCCTGCTGTGTCCCGCTGTGTCCCGCTGTGTTCCCCACTGTGTCCCGTTGTGTCAACAGCTGTGTACCCCGCTGTGTCCTGCTGCGTACCCGCTTTATCGACGCTGTATCCCGCTGGGTCCTGCTGTGTCTCTCTCTGTGTTCCCCACTGTGTCCCGCTCTATCTCCCGCTGTGTCCCTTGCTGTGTCCCCCGCTGTGTCCCGCTGTGTCCCCCGCTGTGTCCTTGCTGTGTCCCCGCTGGGTCCCGCTGGGTCCCACAGTGTCCCCCGCTGAGTCCGGTTGTTTCACCGCTGTGTCCCGCTGTGTCCCCACTCTATCGACGCTGTGTCCCGCTGTGTCCCGCTGTGTCCTCTCTTTGTTCCCCGCTGTGTCCCGCTGTGTCCCCCGCTGTGTCTCTCGTTGTGTCCCGCTGTGTCCCCGGCTGTGTCCATCTGTGTCCCGCTGTGTCCCCCGCTGTGTCCTTGCTGTGTCCCCGCTGTGTCCCGCTGTGTCCTGCAGTGTCCCCAGCTGTGTCCCGCTGTGTCACTGCTGTGTCCCGCTTTGTCCTCGCTGTGTCCCCCGCTGTGTCCCGCTTTGTGCCTGCTGTGTACCCCGCTGTGTCCCTCTGTGTCCCCCGCTGTGTCCCGCTGTGTCCCCTGCTGTGTCCCCACTGTGTCACGCTGTGTTTCGCTGTGTCCGGCTGTGTCCTCGCTCTGTCTCCCTCAGTGTCCAGCTGTGTCTTCCCTGTGTCCCCCGCTGTGTCCTGCTGAGTCCCCTGCTGTGTCACGCTGTGTCCCGCTGTGTCCCGCTCTGTCCCATCTGTGTCCCTCTGTGTCCAGCTCTGTCCCTGTTGTGTGTCCGCTCTGCCCCACTGTGTACCCTTCTGTGTCCAGCTGTGTCCCCTCTGTGTCCCGCTGTGTCCCTTCTCTGTCCCCCGCTGTCCACCGCTGTGTCCCCTGGCTGTGTCCCGCAGTGTCCCCGCTGTGTCCCGCTGTGTCCTACTGTGTCCCGTGGTGTCCCGCTTTTTCCCCTCTATGTTCCCTGCTGAGTCCCCTCTGTGTCTCCGCTGTGTCCAGCTGTGTCCTCGCTGTGTCCTCTGCTGTCTCCCGCTTTGTCCCACGCTGTGTCCTACTGTGTCCCACTGTGTCCCTACTGTATCCCCCGCTGTGTCCCACTGTGTCCCGCTGTGTCCCCCGCTGTGTCCTGCTGGGTCCCGCTGTGTCCCTGATGTGTCCCTGCTGTGTCCAGCTGTGTCCCCCGCTGTGTCCCGTTGTTTCCCGCTGTGTCTCCCGCTGTTTCCTGCTGTGTCCCCGCAGGTTCACCGCTGTTTCACGCTGTGTCCTGCTGTGTTCCGTGGTGTCCCGCTTTGTCCCCCGCTGTGTCCCGCTGTGTCCACTGCTGGGTCCCCGCTGTGTCACGCTGTGTCTCGCTGTTTCCCGCTGTGTCCTCGCTTTGTCCCATGCTGTGTTCCGCTGTGTCCTCCCTGTGTCCCCCGCTGTGTCCCGCTGTGTCCCCCGCTGTGCCCCGCAGTGTCCCGCTGTGTCCCGCTGTGTCCTCGCTGTGTCCCACTGTGTCCTCGCTGTTTCCCCGCTGGGTCCTGCTGTGTCCCGCTGGGTCCCGCTGGGTCCACCGCTTTGTCCCGCTGTGTCCCTGCAGTGTCCCCGCTGTGTCCTGCTGTGTCCCACTGTGTCCTGTGGTGTCCCGATTTGTCCCCCGCTATGTCCCCTGCTGAGTCCCCTCTGTGTCCCCGCTGTGTCCCGCTGTATCCCCCGCTGTGTCCCGCTGTGTCCCCCGCTGTGTCCTGCTGTGTCCCGCTGTGTCCTGCTGTGTCCCGCAGTGTCCCCACTGTGTCCCCGCTGTGTCCCGCTGTGTCCCCCGCTGTATCCCGCTGTGTCCCCGCAGGTTCACCGCTGTTTCATGCTGTGTCCCGCTGTGTTCCGTGGTGTCCCGCTTTGTCACCCGTTGTGGCCCCCCTGAGCCACCTTTGTGTCCCCGCTGTGTCCCGCTGTGTCCTCGCTGTGTCCGCCTCTGTCTCCCGCTCTGTCCACCGCTGTGTCTCACGCTTTGTCCCCGCTGGGTCCCGCTGTGTCCCGCTCTGTCTCCCGCTGTGTCCCAAGCTGAGTCCTCCATGTGTCGCCACAGTGTTCCGCTGTGTCCTCGCTGTGTCCCCTGCTATCTCCCGCTTTGTCCCACGCTGTGTCCCGCTGTGTCCCGCTGTGTCCTCGCTGTGTCCCCGGCTGTGTTCTGCTGTGTTCCCGCTGTGTCCCAAGCTGTGTCCCGCTGTGTCCCGCTGTGTGACCCGCTGTGTCCCGCTGGGTGCCGCTGTGTCCCCACTGTGTCCCCACTGTGTCCTCTCTTGTGTCCCGCTGTGTCTACTGCTGTGTCACCACTGTGTCACGCTGTGTCTCGCTGTGTCCCGCTGTGTCCTCCCTGTTTCCCCCGCTGTGTTCTGCTGTGTCCTCGATGTGTCCCCCGCTGTGTCCCGTTGTGTACCCAACTGTGTAGACCGCTGTGTCACAGTGAGTCCCAGCTGTATCGGGACTGTGTCCCGCTTGGTGCCGCTGTAACTTCCCTGTGTTCCCCGCTGTGTCCCGATGATTACCCCTATGCGTACCCCGATGTGTAACCTGTGTTTCCCGCTGTGTCCTGATGTGCCCACCACTCAGAATCTGGAGAACCAGAATGACGTCCTGATGGA
>NW_012288424.1:0-1652 GCF_000151885.1 Dipodomys ordii
GAGATCTTCCAGATGGCTTTTAACTGCAATCTCCAGTTTTGCCTCCAGAACAGAAAGGATTATAGGTGAGGCCATCACCCCCAGTTTACTTGTGATTTTCCTAAAAGGACTATACAATAGTTGAGCATTTACTGTCATCTCAATCAGTGGAAATTTTAAGAATGTACAGAATCTATGTCTATAGATGGTCATAGGATACATGGATAATAGAAGTTCCTCTGATAGCTTTTAAAAAATGATTTCTAAATGAGATTTAAATTGTGAGCTTATTAAACTTTAAAAAGGACAAAGGAAAAGCAGAGTTGGGGGAACTCTCTCCAGGGCTGCTAGGTCCCGGGTGATGGAGTGGAGTACCATGGTCACCAGTTAGACTTCTCTGCCCCATCAAAGGGTCTGAGGCCCGGGTTACAGTTACCGCCTGGCTTAAAGAAAGGACCAGAATCTCCACCTATTTGCTGACGTTTTACTCCCGGGGCTGCAATCTTCGCACTTCAGACGTCTCCGGCCGGCCTGCTTCTTACCCCGGTGCGTGGTCGGTGAGGACGGGGCGGACAGTGTCAACGCCGGGCGTCTCGCTCAGTCGTGGGCTCCGAGCGGACGCGCCTTCCCGGAGGCTCCGAGCCGAGTCTGCGTTCGCCGGAGATCGGGGCCTGGCTTTTGTTTTGCAAGCCCCGCGCCCCGCACAACGCGCCCTGCGCCCCGCACAACGCGCCCACTCCTCCCGCCCAGGCCGGCCCTCCCTGCACCGACCCGCAGGCCCCGTCAGGCCCGCCCCGCCCCGCAGCGCGGCTCCGGACCAGGCCCGACCCGCAGCGCCGTCCCGCCGCGGCCCCCGCAGGCCTCGGCCCATCCCGGGGCCGCAGCCGGACCTCCGCCGGGAGCAGCCCCCGCGCCGCACCCCGCCCCACCCCGCCCTCCCGGGGCCCGCGTCACGAGGCCGGCAACGCGACCCGAGGACCGGGCGTCCGTCCCGCGCGGCTGAGGCGAGCCGCGAGCCTCGGCGCGAAGGGGCGGGGGGCGGGGGAGGGGGGGGCGGAGCTGGACAGACACCTCCGAGGCCCAATAGCCTTCCGCCAACCTCGGCGCGGGCCAATGGGGGTCGAGGGGCGGGACTTCCGCGTGGCGCTGCGGCCGTCCGCGGCGGGCTCGGGGCGGTGGGTCGGCGCGGACCTCCAGTCATGAGGTCGGGTTAGGGACTCCCCCGCCGCCGCGCGGCCGCGAGCCCGTGTTCGGGGCCAGGCGTGAGGTAAGAGCCCGCCCCGCTCCGCGGCGGCGGGCCCGGCGGGGCGCACATCTCCCCGGCGCTCGAGCCCCGCCTCGGCCCGGCGGCCCGGATCCCCGCGGCGGCCCGCGAGCCGGGCGCGGCGACTGGGAGGAGGGGCGCAGCCCGGGCCCCCGCGGCCCCGCGGCCCCGCGCCCGGTCGGCCGCGTCCGAATTTGCTGGGCCGGGGCCCCGCGCCCCGCCGTCCCGGCCTCGGCGCCGTCTCGGGACTTGGAGGTCGGGGCGGAGGCCGCGACGCCCTTCGCTGCCCCCCACCTCCCTCCGTCCCTCCCGGACCCCGCCGGGGCTCCTGGGCTGGTCGCGCTGACGGTGGGTGCTGCCCCCGGGGTTCCCGGGCTGGCCGCGCTGACGGCGTGCGCTGCCCCCGGGG
>NW_012288425.1:0-1407 GCF_000151885.1 Dipodomys ordii
GGCCTTTGCGGTGGGGAGCGAGTACGGCGTACGGGAGGGACACGCGGGGTTTGCGCCGGCGGCCGCCCTCCCTGGATCGCCCCCGTCTCCCCCCCCCCGCCCCTCGCCCGCCGCGCCCCGGCCGCACGGCCCCGCTCCTAGGAGCGCACAGGTGCGGCCGGCCGGGAGCCTCCAAGTGCCGCTCGACGGAGCGGCCGCCCAGGAGCCTCGTTAGCGCAGTAGGTAGCGCGTCAGTCTCATAATCTGAAGGTCGTGAGTTCGAGCCTCACACGGGGCATCCGCAACGTTTTTGCCTCCAGCCAACCGTAACCTCCTTTTCCCCGGGGGGTTCGGGTGCGACACCACCGAGTGTGCCGCAGGACCGGCGCGCCAGTCTCTCGGGTGCGCGTGGGGCGCGGGCCGTGGGGGAAAAGGTCAGCCCGGCGCAGTGGGCCGTGGCTCCCGAGGGCGGGGTTCCGCCCCAGCCAATCCGCGGGGGCGTTCCGGGCGCGTGGCCGCGCGACGCGACGCGTGCCGGGAGGACGCGGCTGCAGCCTCCTGGTGGGTGGCGCCTGTGCGCGTGCGCAGAGCGACGTGCGTGTGCGTGCGTGCGCGCGCCCGTCCGCCCGCCGTCCGTGCAGGCGGGCATGGCGGTGTGCGCTCGGCTCTGCGGCGTGGGCCCTGCGCGCGGGTGTCGGCGGCGGCAGCAGCGCCGGGGCCCCGCGGAGACGGCGGCCGCCGACAGCGAGGCGGACACGGACCCCGAGGAGGAGCGCATCGAGGCGGGCGGCCCCGGCGCGGACACGGACCCCGGGGCGGAGCGCGTCGGGGCGGGCGCGGCGCCGGCCGGGCCGGGGCTCGGCCCCGCCGCGCCGCCCGCGCGCTGCTCGCTGCTGGAGCTGCCCCCGGAGCTGCTGGTGGAGATCTTCGGCTCGCTGCCCGGCACCGACCTGCCCAGCCTGGCCCAGGTCTGCACCAAGTTCCGCCGCATCCTGCACACCGACACCATCTGGAGGCGGCGCTGCCGAGAGGGTGAGCGCGCGCCGGCGGCGGGCGGGCCGGGAGGGGCGGGCGCGGGGCCCGGGTCTACCCCCGGGGAGCCGTGGCTCTGCCCTGGCGATTAGGGCAGGGGTGGGGCCAGAGCCTGGGAGGGCACGGCCCAGGCGAGGCCGGAGGGCAGGGCAGACGTGGGGCCCCGGGCCTGGGAGGGCTGCGGAGGGGCCGAGTGGCCTGGCCAGAGGATGGGAGCTGGGCCGGGTGGGGCCCCGGGCCTGGGAGGGCAGGGTCGGGGTGGGCTCGGGCCTGGGAGGGGCTCACCGGTCCGGAGAGGTGCGCGCTAGTCTTTTGGTAAGTGGATCAGTACACAACACACACACAGCGCCGAAGAGCCAAAGAAAGTAGAAATCGCCAGAGACCTCTGCAGTCTGA
>NW_012288426.1:0-8699 GCF_000151885.1 Dipodomys ordii
GGAACTCAGCGGGGTACTTAGTTGAGGACACAACGGGGACACATCGGTGGACACAAGCGAGGACACAGCGGGACAGAGCGAGGGACTTGCAGGAACATAGCGGGACACAGCGGATACAGAGCGGGACACAGCGAGGTCAGAGTGGTACTCAGCGGGACACATCGGGAAACAAAGCGAGGTCACAGCGGGGGACAAAGCGGGACAACACGTAACACAGTGTGACACAGCTGTACACAGCGGGACACAGCGGGATACAGCGGGGGTCACAGCGTGGATCAGCAGAGGACAGAGAGGGGACACAGCGGGACACAGCGGGGACACAGCTGGACACAGCGGGGTACACAGAGGGACACAGAGGGCACACAGCGGGGACACAGCGGGACACAACGGGACACAGCGGGGACACAGTGGGACACAGCGGGACAAAGCGGCAGACACAGCGGGACACAGCAGGCACACAGCGGGGACAGAGCAGGACACAGCGGGACACAGCGGGACACAGCAGGGGACACAGCGGGACACAGTTGGGGACCCAGTGAAGACACAGCGGGACACAGCAGGGGACACAGCGAGGACACAGCGGGGGACACAGCGGGGGACACAGCGGGACACAGCGGGAAACACAGCGAGGACACAGCGGGACACAGCGTCGATACAGCGGAGACACAGCGTTACACAGCGTGGTACACAGCTTTGGACACAACGGGACACAGTGGGGGCACAGCCGGACACAGCGGGACACAGTGGGACACAGCAGGGACAAAGCGTGAGACACAGTGGGGGACAGAGAGGGAGAAAGCAGGGGACACAGCGAGGACACAGCGGGACACAGCGGTGACACAACGGGGACTCAGCGGGGGACACAGCGGGACACAGCGGGGGACACTGCGGGACACAATGTGGGACAGAGCGTGGGACACAGCGAGACACAGCGGGGACAAAGCTGGACACAGCGGGGTACATAGAGGGACACAGCAAGGACACAGCGGGGAAACAGCGTGACACAAAAGGACACAGCGCGACACAGCGGGGGACACAGTGAGGACACAGCGGCACACAGTGGGGGACACAGCAAGGAAAGAGCGGGACACAGCAGGGGACAAAGCGGGACATAGCGGGGGACACAGCGGGGACACAGCGGGACACAGCGGGACACAGCATGGGACACAGGAAGGACACAGCTGAACACAGCGGGGGACAGAGCGAGGACACAGTGGGACACAGCAAGGTACACAAATGGGGACACAAAGGGACACAGCGGGGAACACATGGAGGACATAGCGGGACCCAGCGGGACCCAGCGTCGTTACAGCGGGGACACAGCGGGACACAGCAGGGTGCATAGCTGGGGACACAACGGGACACTGCGGGGGACACAGAGAGTACCCGGCGGGACACAGCGGTACACAGCGGGGACACTGCGGGAACATAGTGGGACACAGCGGGGTACACAGTGGGACACAGCGGGACACAGCTAGGGACACAGCGGGGACAAAGCGGCAGACAGCGGGGGACACAGCGAGGACACAACGGGACACAGCGGCGTCACAGAGGGGACTCAGCGGGACACAGCATCGATACAGCGGGGACGCAGTGTTACACAGCGTGGTACACACTGTGGACACAACGGGACACAGTGGGGGCACAGCCGGACACAGCGGGACACAGTGGGACACAGCGGGGACAAAGCGTGAGACACAGCGGGGGCAGAGAGGGAGACAGCAGGGGACACAGCGAGGAAACAGCGGACACAGCGGTGACACAGCGGGGACTCAGCGGGGGACACAGTGGGACACAGCGGGGGACACAGCGGGACACAGCGGGGGACACTGCGCGACACAGTGTGGGACAGAGCGTGGGAAACAGTGAGACACAGCGGGGACAAAGCTGGACACAGCGGGGTACACAGAGGGACACAGCAGGGACAAAGCGTGAGACACAGCGGGGGACAGAGAGGGAGACAGCAGGGGACACAGCGAGGAAACAGCGGGACACAGCGGTGACACAGCGGGTACTCAGCAGGGACACAGCGGGGAAACAGCGTGACACAAAAGGACACAGGTGGACACAGCGGGGTACACAGCGGGACACAGCGGGCACACAACGGGGACACAGCGGGACACAGCGGGGACACAGCGGGACACAGTCGGACACAGCGGGACACAGCGGGGAACACAGCGGGACACAGCGGGGGACCCAGCAAGGACACAGCGGGACACAGCGGGAAACACTGCGAGGTCACAGCGGGGGACAAAGCGGGACAACACGGGACACAGTGTGACACAGTGGGACACAGCGGGGACACTGCGGGGGCACAGCGGGACAAAGCGGGCAACACAGTGAGACACAGCGGAGGACACAGCGGGGGACAGCAGGGGACAGAGAGGGGACACAGCGGGACACAGCGGGGACACAGCGGGGGACACAGCGGGACACAACCGGGAACACAGCGAGGACACAGCGGGACCCAGCAGGACACAGCGTCGATACAGTGGGGACCCAGCAGTACACAGCGGGGTACACAGCTGGGGACGCAAAGGGACACAGCGGGGGACACAGCGAGGACAAGCGGGACACAGCGGGACACAGCGAGGACACTGCGTGAACATAGCGGGACACAGCGGGGACACAGAGGGACACAGCAGGACACAGCTTGGGATACACGGAGGACACAGCTGGACACAGTGGGGGACACAGCGAGGACACAGTGGTACAGTGGGGTGCGGGATACAGCGGGGGACAAAGTGGGATACAGCGGGGGACACAGCGAGGAAACAGCGGGACACAGTTGTGACACAGAGGGGACTCAGTGGGGGACACAGCGGGGGACAAAGCAGGACACCACGGGACAGTGTGACACAGCGGGACACAGCGGGGACACTGCGGGGACACAGCGGTACAAAGCGGGGGACACAGCGGGGATTCAGCGGGGGACACAGCGGGGGACAAAGCAGGACACCACGGAACACAGCGGGTCACAGCGGGGAACAGCGGTGACCCTGCGGGGACACAGCGGGACCCAGTGGGAGACACAGCGGGACACAGCGGGTACTCACCTGGGGACACAGTGAAGGACAAACTGGGACACCACGGGACACAGTGGGACACAGCAGAACACAGCTGGGACACTGCAGGAACATAGCGGGACACAGCGGGGGACACAGGGGGACACAGCGGGACACAGCAGGGACAGAGCGGGACACAGCAGGACACAGCGGGGGACACAGCGGGACACAGCGGGGGACACAGCGAGGACACAGCGGGACACAGCGGGAGACACAGCGAGGACACAGCGGGGGACACAGCGTGGGACACAGCGGGACACAGCGGGGAACACAGCGAGGACCCAGCGGGACCCAGCGGGACACAGCATCGATACAGCGGGCACACAGCGTTACACAGCATGGTACACAGCTGTGGACACAACGGGACACAGTGGGGGACACAGCGAGGACACAGCTGGACACAGCGGAACACAGCGGGAGACAAAGCGGGACACAGTGGGGGACACAGCGAGGACAGAGAGGGACACAGCGGCGACAAAGAGGGGAAGCAGCTGGTGACACAGCGTGGGACAAAGTGGGACACCACGGGACACAGTGTTACACAGCGGGACACAGCGGGGACACTGCGGGACACAGCAAGATAAAGCGGGGGACACAGCGGGACACAGCGGGACACAGCAGGGACCAGCGGGGGACACAGCGGGACACAGTGGGCTACCCAGTGAGGACACAGCGGGACACAACAGGGGCACAGCGAGGACACAGCGGGTGACACAGCGGGGGACACAGCGGGACACAGTGGGGAACACAGCGAGGACACAGTGGGACACAACGGGACACAGCGTCGATACAGCGGGGAGGCAGCGTTACACAGCGTGGTACACACTGTGGACACAACGGGACACAGTGGGGGCACAGCGGGACACAGCGGGACACAGTGGGACACAGCGGGGACAAAGCGTGAGACACAACGAGGGACAGAGGGAAACAGCAGGGGACACAGCGAGGAAACAGCGGGACACAGCGGTGATGCAGCGGGGACTCAGCGGGGGACACAGTGGGACACAGCGGGGGACACTGCGGTACACAGCGGGGGACACTTCGGGACACAGTGTGGGACAGAGCGTGGGACACAGCGAGACACAGCGGGGACAAAGCTGGACACAGCGGGGTACACAGAGGGACACAGCAGGGACACAGCGGGGAAACAGCGTGACACAAAAGGACACAGCGTTACACAGCGGGGTACACAGCGGGACACAGCGGGCACACAGCGGGGACACAGCGGGACACAGCGGGGACACAGTGGGACACAGCGGGACACAGCGGGGGACACAGCGGGACACCGCGGGGGACCCAGCGAGGACACAGCGGGACACAGCGGTGGACACAACGGGGGACACAGCGGGACACAGGGGGAACACAGCGAGGACACAGCGGGACACAGCGGGAAACACTGCGAGATCACAGCGGGGGACAAAACGGGACAACACGGGACATAGTGTGACAGAGTGGGACACAGCGGGGACACTGCAGGGGCACAGCGGGACAAAGCGGGCGACACAGTGAGACACTGCGGGGGACACAGCGGGGGTCAGCAGGGGACAGAGAGGGGACACAGTGGGACACAGCAGGGGACACAGAGGTGTACACAGCGGGACACAGCCGGAAACACAGCGCGGACACAGCGGGACTCACTGGGACACAGCGTCAATACAGCGGAGACAGAGAGGGTCACAGCAGGGACACAGCGGGACACAGCGGTACACAGCGGGGGACACAGCGGGAAACAGCGGGGACACAGCGGGACACAGCGGGAGACAGCGGGGGTCACAGCGGAACACAGCGTGGGACACAGCAAGGACACAGCAGGACAAAGCGGGACACAGCGGGACATAGCAGGGAACACAGCGGGGGACACAGCGGGACACAGCGGGGGACACAGGGAGGACACAGCGGGACACAGCGGGGGACAGAGCGAGGACACATTGGGACACATTGGGACACAGCGGGATTCAGCGGGGGACACAGCTGTACACAGCGGGACAAAGTGGGACACAGCGGGGACACAGCAGAGACACAGCGGGGGACAGAGCGGGACACAGCGAGGGACACAGGGATGACAGAGCAGGACCCAGCGGAACCCAGCGTGGATACAGCAGGGACCCAGCTGGACACAGCGGGACACAGCCGGGACACAGCAGTAGACACAGCGGGACACAGTGCTGGACACAGCGGGACACAGCGGGGGACAAAGGGAGGACACAGCGGGACCCAGCGGGACCCAGCGTCGATACAGCAGGGACACAGCCGGACACAGTGGGGTACACAGCTGGGGACACAGCGAGAACACAGCGGGACACAGCGAGGACAGTGCGGGAACATAGTAGCACACAGCGGTGTACACAGCGGGACACAGCGGGACACAGCTGGGGACAGAGCGGGAACACAGCAGGACACAGCGGAACACAGCGGGAGTCAAAGCGGGAGACAGCGGGGGACACAGCGAGGACACAGGGGGACACAGCGGCGACACAGAGGGGACTCAGAGGGGACTCAGCGGGGGACACAGCGTGGGACAAAGTGTGGACACCACGGGACACAGTGTGACACAGCGGGACACAGCGGGAACACTGCGGGACACAGCAGGACAAAGCGGGGGACACAGCGGGACACAGCTGGACACAGCGGGGGACACAGCGGGGGACAGCGGAGACAGAGAGTGGCCACAGCGAGACAATGCGGTGACACAGCTGGACACAGCGGGGTACACAGCGGGACACAGCGGGCACACAGCGGGGCATAGCGGGACACAGCGGGACACAGCGGGGGACACAGGGAGGACACAGCGGGATACAGCGGGGGACAGAGCGAGGACACATTGGGACACAGCGGGATTCAGCGGTGGACACAGCAGTACACAGCGGGACAAAGCGGGACACAGCGGGGACACAGCGGGGACACAGCAGAGACACAGCGGGAGACACAGCGGGACACAGCGGGGGACACAGGGATGACAGAGCAGGACCCAGCGGGACCCAGCGTGGATACAGCAGGAACCCAGTTGGACACAGCAGAACACAGCGGGGACACAGCAGTAGACACAGCGGGACACAGTGCCGGACACAGAGGAACACAGAGGGGGAAAAAGGGAGGACACAGCGGGACCCAGCGGGACCCAGCGTCGATACAGCAGGGACACAGCGGGACACAGTGGGGTACACAGTTGGGGACACAGCGAGGACACAGCGGGACACAGCGGGGACACAGCGGGACACAGCGTGGGTCACAGCGAGGACACAGCAGGACACAGCGGGACACAGCGGCGACACAGCAGGGACACAGAAGGGACACAGCAGGGACACAGTGGGGGCACAGCGGGACACAGCGGGACACAGTGGGACACAGCGGAGACAAAGCGTGAGACACAGCGGGGGACAGAAAGGGAGACAGCAGGGGACTCAGCGAGGAAACAGCGGGACACAGCGGTGACACAGCGGGGACTCAGCGGGGGACACAGTGGGACACAGCGGGGGACACAACAGGACACAGCGGGGGACACTGCGGGACACAGCGGGGGACACTGCGGGACACAGTGTGGGACAGAGCGTGGAACACAGCGAGACACAGCGGGGACAAACTGGGACACCACGGGACACAGTGGGACACAGCGGGACACAGCGGGGACAGTGCGGGCACATAGCGGGACACAGCGGGGTACACAGCGG
The DNA here is from genome assembly GCF_000151885.1 of Dipodomys ordii. NCBI lineage: Eukaryota > Metazoa > Chordata > Mammalia > Rodentia > Heteromyidae > Dipodomys > Dipodomys ordii. The sequence goes on from NW_012288426.1 coordinate 6,734, forward strand.
GACACAGCAGGACACAGCGGGACGCAGCGGGACACAGCGTCGATACAGCCGGGACAAAGTGTTACACAGCAAGGTACACAGTTGGGGACACAGAGGGTTACAGTGGGGCACACAGCGGGACCCAGCGGGACACAGCGTCGATACAGCGGGCACACAGCGGGACACAGCGGGGTACACAGCTGGGGACACAATGGGACACAGCAGGGGACACAGCGAGGACACAGCGGAACACTGCGGGACACAGCTTGGGACACAGCGGGGACACAGCGGGACACAGCGGGGGACAGAGCGAGGACACAGCGGGATAGAGCGGGACACGGCGTGGGACAAAGTGGGAGACAGCGGGGGACACAGCGGGACACAGCGGGGGACACTGCGGGACACAGTGTGGGACAGAGCATGGGACACAGCGAGACACAGCGGGGACAAAGCTGGACACAGCGGGGTACACAGAGGGACACAGCTGGACACAGCGGGGTACACAGCGGGACACAGCGGGACACAACTGGACACAGCGGGGACACAGCGGGACACAGTGGGGACAGAGCAGGACACAGTCGGACACAATGGGACAGAGCGGGGGACACAGCTGGACACAGCGGGGGACCCAGCGAGGACACAGCGGGACCCAGCGGGGGACCCAGCGAGGACACAGCGGGACAAAGCGGGGGACACAGCGAGGACACAGCGGTGGACACAACGGGGGACACAGCAGGACACAGCGGGGAACACAGCGAGGACACAGTGGGACACAGCGGGAAACACTGCGAGGTCACAGCGGGGGACAAAGCGGGACAACACGGGACACAGTGTGACACAGTGGGACACAGCGGGGACACTGCAGGGGCACAGCGGGACAAAGCGGGCGACAGAGCAAGACACAGCAGGGGACACATCGGGGGTCAGTAGGGGACAGAGAGGGGACACAGCGGGACACAGCGGGGGACACAGAGGGGTACACAGCGGGACACAGCCGGAAACACAGCGCGGACACAGCGGGACACACCGGGACACAGCGTCAATACAGCGGGGACAGAGAGGGTCACAGCAGGGACACAGCGGGACACAGCGGGACACAGCGGGGGACACAGCGGGACACAGTGGGGACATAGCGGAACACAGCGGGACACAGCGGAACACAGCGTGGGACACAGCTAGGACACAGCAGGACACAGCGGGACACAGCGGCGACACAGCAGGGACACAGCAGGGACACAGCGGGGACACAGCAGGGGACACAGCGGGACACAACGGGGAACACAGCGAGGACCCAGCGGGACCCAGCAGGACACAGCGTCGATACAGCGGGGACACAGCAGAACACAGCGGGGTACACAGCTGGGGACACAAAGGGACACAGCGGGGGACACAGCGAGGACACAGCGGGACACAGCGGGGGACACAGCGAGGACACAGCGGGACACAGCGGGACACAGCGTCGATAATGGCGGGGACACAGCGGGACACAGCGGGGTACACAGCTGGGGACACAAAGGGACACAGCGGGTACACCGCGGGACACAGCGGGACACAGCGGGGGACACAGCGGGACACAGCAGGGTACACAGCAGGGGACACAACGGGACACAGCGGGGGACACAGGGGAGACACTGCGGGACACAGCGGGGGACACAGCGAGGACACATTGGGACACAGCGGGGAAACAGCCGGACTCAGCGGGGGACACAGCGGGTGACAAAGCCGGACACCATGGGACACAGTGTGACACAGCGAGACACAGCGGGGACACTGCATGGACACAGGAGAACACACCCAGGGACACAGCGGGACATAGCAGGACACAGCGGGGGACACAGCGGGGGACAGCAGGGGAGAGAGAGGGGACACAGAGGGACACAGCGGGGACACAGTTGGACACAGCGGGGTACTCAGCGGGACAGAGCGGGCGCACAGCGGGGACACATCGGGATACAGCGGGACAAAGCGGGACACAGCGGGACACAGT
>NW_012288427.1:0-6604 GCF_000151885.1 Dipodomys ordii
ACAAGCGTAGATACAGCGGAGACACAGCGTTACACAGAATGGTTCAAAGCTGTGTGTACACAACGGGACACAGTGGGGGCACATCGGGACACAGCAGGACGCAGTGGGACACAGCGGGGACAAAGCGTGAGATACAGCAGGGGACAGAGCTGGAGACAGCGGGGGACACAGCGGGGACACAGCGGGACAGAGCGGGTCACTGCAGGGCACAGCGGGCGATACAGCAGGACACAGCGGGGGACACAGCGGGAGTCAGCGGGGGACACAGCGAGGACACAGCGGGACACAGCGCTGACACTGCGGGGACACAGCGGGGGACACAGCGGGACACAGCGTCTATAGAGCGGGGACACAGCGGGACACAGCAGGGGACACATGGAGGACTCAGCGGGACAAAGCGGGGACACACCGGCGACTCACCGGGGGACACAGCGGGGGACAAAGCGGGACACCACAGAACACAGTGGGAAACAGCGGGACACAGCGGGGAAACTGCGGGGACACAGGGGGACAAAGCGTGGGACACATAGTTACACAGCGGGGGACACAGCGGGACACAGTGGGACACAGCGGGGCACACAGGGGGGACACAGCGGGACCCAGCGGGGAACACAGCGAGGACACAGCGGGACCCAGCGGGGGACACAGCGGGACACAGCGGGGGACACAGGGAGGACACAGCTTAACACAGCATGGGAAAAAGCGAGGACACAGCGGGACACAGCGAGACACAGCGGGACCCAGCGGGGACCCAGCAGTGGACACAGCGGGACACAGCGCGGGACAAAGCGGGACACCACGGAACACAGCAGGACACAGCGTGAAACAGCGGTGAACCTCTGGGGACACAGCGGGACACAGCGGGGGACACAGCGGGACCTAGCGGGACACAGCGGGAGACACAGCGGGACACAGCGTCTATAGAGCGGGGACACAGCGGGACACAGCGGTGACACAGCGGGTCCCAGCAGGTACACAACAAGGACACAGCGGATGACACAGCGGGACACAGCGGGGACACAGCAAGGACACAGCGGGGGACACAGCGGGACACAGCCGGACACAGCCGGGCACACAGCGGGACATAGCAAGAGACACAGCGGGGGACACAGCGGGACACAGCGGGGAACAAAGAGAGGACCCAGCGGGACCCAGCGGGACACAGCATCGATAGAGTGGGGACACAGCGGGACACAGCATTGACACAACGGGACTCAGCGGGGGACACTGCAGGACCCAGCGGGACACAGCGGGGACACAGCAAGGACACAGCGGGGGACACAGCGGGACACAGCGGGATACATCGGGGGACACAGCGAGTGACACAGCGGGGGACACAGCGGGACACAATGGGGAATACAGAGAGAGACACAGCAGGACCCAGCGAGACACAGCGTCGATACAGCAGGGACACAGCGGGGTACACAGCTGTTGACACAACGGGACACAGTGGGGGACACAGCGGGACACAGCGGGATACAGCGGGGCACAGCGGGGACAAAACGGGAGACACAGTGGGGAACAGAGCAGGACACAGCGGGGGACACAGAGAGGACACAGTGGGGACACAGCGAGACTGAGCCCGGGACACAGCGGGGGACAAAGCGGGAGACAGCGGGGGACACAGCAAGGACACAGCGGGACACAGTTGTGACACAGAGGGGACTCAGTGGGGGACACAGCGGGGGACAAAGCAGGACACCACGGGACAGTGTGACACAGCGGGACACAGCGGTGACACTGCACGGACACAGCGGTACAAAGCGGGGGACACAGCGGGGACTCAGCGGGGGACACAGCGGGGGAAAAAGCGGGACACCACGGAACACAGCGGGTCACAGCGGGAAACAGCGGTGACCCTGCGGGGACACAGCGGGACCCAGTGGGGGACACAGCGGGACACATCGGGGACTCACCTGGGGACACAGCGAAGGACAAACTGGGACACCACGGGACACAGTGGGACACAGCAGGACACAGCGGGGACACTGCGGGAACATAGGGGACACAGCGGGGGACACAGGGGGACACAGCGGGACATAGCAGGGACAGAGCGGGACACAGCGGGACACAGCGGGGGACACAGCGGAACACAGCGGGGGACAGAGCGAGGACACAGCGGGACACAGCGGGGGACACAGCGAGGACACAGCGGGGGACACAGCGGGGGACACAGCGGGACACAGCGGGGAACACAGCGTGGACCCAGCGGGACACAGCGGGACACAGCATCGATACAGCGGGCACACAGCGTTACACAGCGTGGTACACAGCTGTGGACACAACGGGACACAGTGGGGGACACAGCAAGGACACAGCTGGACACAGCGGAACACAGCGGGAGACAAAGCGGGACACAGTGGGGGACACAGCGAGGACAGAGAGGGACACAGCGGCGACACAGAGGGGATGCAGCTGGGGACACAGCGTGGGACAAAGTGGGACACCACGGGACACAGTGTTACACAGCGGGACACAGCGGGGACACTGCGGGACACAGGAAGATAGAGCGGGGGACACAGCGGGACACATCGGGCAAAAGTGGGGGACAGCGGGGGACACAGCGGGACACAGTGGGCTACCCAGTGAGGACACAGCGGTACACAACAGGGGACACAGCAAGGACACAGCGGGGGACACAGCGGGGGACACAGCGGGTCACAGTGGGGAACACAGCGAGGACACAGCGGGACACAACGGGACACAGCGTCGATACAGCGGGGAGGCAGCGTTACACAGCGTGGTACACACTGTGGACACAACGGGACACAGTGGGGGCACAGCGGGACACAGCGGGACACAGTGGGACACAGCGGGGACAAAGCGTGAGACACAGCGAGGGACAGAGAGGGAAACAGCAGGGGACACAGCGAGGAAACAGCGGGACACAGCGGTGACACAGCGGGGACTCAGCGGGGGACACAATGGGACACAGCAGGGGACACAGCGGGACACAGCGGGGGACACTTCGGGACACAGTGTGGGACAGAGCGTGGGACACAGCGAGACACAGCGGGGACAAAGCTGGACACAGCGGGGTACACAGAGGGAAACAGCAGGGACAAAGCGTGAGACACAGCGGGGGAAAGAGAGGGAGACAGCAGGGGACACATCGAGGAAACAGCGGGACACAGCGGTGACACAGCGGGTACTCAGGGGGGGACACAGCGGGACACAGCGGGGGACCCAGCGGGACACAGCGGGGAAACAGCGTCAATACAGCGGGGACACAGCGAGACATAGCGGGGAACACAGGAAGGAAACAGCGGGACCCAGTGGGACACAGAGTCGATACAGCGGGACACAACGGGGTACACAGCTAGGGAAACAACGGGACACAGCGGGGGACACAGCGAGGACACAGCGGGACAAAGCAGGACACAGCGGGGGACCCAGCGGGACCCAGCGGGAGACTCAGCGAGGACACAGCAGGACACAGCGGGGGACACAGGGGGACACAGCGGGGAACACAGTGGGGGGACACAGCGGGACACAGCGAGGAACACAGCAAGGACACAGCGGGGGACACAGCGGGACACAGCGTCGATACAGCGGGCACACAGCGTTACACAGCGTGGTACACAAGTGTGGACACAACGGGACACAGTGGGGGCACAGCTGGACACAGCGGGACACAGTGGGACACAGCGGGGACAAAGCGTGAGACACAGCGGAGGACAGAGCTGGAGACAGCGGGGGACACAGCGGGGGACACAGCAGGACACAGTGGGGCACACAGCGAGGACACAGCGTTACACAGCGTGGTACACACTGTGGACACAACGGGACACAGTGGGGGCACAGCCGGACACAGCGGGACACAGTGGGACACAGCACAGCGGGGACAAAGCGTGAGACACAGCGAGGGACAGAGAGGGAAACAGCAGGGGACACAGCGAGGAAACAGCGGGACACAGCGGTGACACAGCGGGGACTCAGCGGGGGACACAGTGGGACACAGCGGGGGACACAGCGGGACACAGCGGGGGACACTGCGGGACACAGTGTGGGACAGAGCGTGGGACACAGCGAGACACAGTGGGGACAAAGCTGGACACAGCGAGGTACACAGAGGGACACAGCAGGGACACAGCGGGGAAACAGCGTGACACAAAAGGACACCGCTGGACACAGCGGGGTACACAGCGGGACACAGCGGGCACACAGCGGGGACACAGAGGGACACAGCGGGGACAGAGCGGGACACAGTCGGACACAGCGGGAAACAGCGGGGGACACAGCGTTACACAGCGGGGGACCCAACGAGGACACAGCGGGACAAACCGGGGGACAAAGCGAGAACACAGCGGTGGACACAACGGGGGACACAGCAGGACACAGCGGGGAACACAGCGAGGACACAGTGGGACACAGCGGGAAACACTGCGACGTCACAGCGGGGGACAAAGCGGGACAACACGGGACACAGTGTGACACAGTGGGACACAGCGTGGACACTGCAGGGGCACAGCGGGACAAAACGGGCGACAGAGCAAGACACAGCAGGGGACACATCGGGGGACAGTAGGGGACAGAGAGGCGACACAGCGGGACACAGCGGGGGACACAGAGGGGTACACAGCGGGACACAGCCGGAAACACAGCGCGGACACAGCGGGACACACTGGGACACAGCGTCAATACAGCGGGGACAGAGAGGGTCACAGCAGAGACACAGCGGGACACAGCGGGACACAGCGGGGGACACAGCGGGACACAGTGGGGACACAGCGGGACACACCGGGACACAGCGGGGGACACAGCGGAACACAGCGTGGGACACAGCGAGGACACAGCAGGACACAGCAGCAACACAGCAGGGACACAGCAGGGACACAGCGGGGACACAGCAGGGGACACAGCGGGACACAACGGGGAACACAGCGAGGACCCAGCGGGACCCAGCAGGACACAGCGTTGATACAGCGGGGACACAGCAGAACACAGCGGGGTACACAGCTGGGGACACAAAGGGACACAGCGGGTGACAAGCGAGGACACGGCGGGACACAGCGGGGGACACAGCGAGGACACAGCGGAACACAGAGGGACACAGCGTCGATAATGGCAGGGACACAGCGGGACACAGCCGGGTACACAGCTGGGGACACAACGGGACACAGCGGGTACACCGCGGGACACAGCGGGACACAGCGGGGGACACAGTGGGACACAGCAGGGTACACAGCAGGGGACACAGCGGGACACAGCGGGACACAGCGGGGGACACAGGGGAGACACTGCGGGACACAGCGGGGGACACAGCGAGGACACATTGGGACACAGCGGGGAAACAGCCGGACTCAGCGGGGGACACAGCGGGTGACAAAGCCGGACACCACGGGACACAGTGTGACACAGCGAGACACAGCGGGGACACTGCAGGGACACAGGAGAACACACCCAGGGACACAACGGGATACAGCAGGACACAGCGGGGGACACAACGGGGGACAGTAGGGGAGAGAGAGGGGACACAGCGGGACACAGCGGGGACACAGTTGGACACAACAGGACACAGCGGGACACAGCGGGACACAGCGGGGACACAGCAGGGACACAGCGAGGGACACAGCGGGACACAGCGGGGGACACAGCGAGGGACAGAGCGACGACACAGCGGGGCACAGCGGGACATAGGGGGACTCAGCAGGGTCACAGTGGGACACAACAGGACACAGCGGGACACAGCGTGACACAGCGGGGACACAGCAGGGACACAGCGAGGGACACAGCGGGACAAAATGGGACACAGCATGGGACACAGCAGGACACAGCGGGGGACACAGCGGGGGACAGAGCGGGACACAACAGGGACCACAGCGAGGACACAGCGGGACCCAGCGGGGACAAAGCTAGACAAAGCAGGGTATACACAGCCAGACACAGCGGGGCCACAGCAGGGACACACCGGGACACTGAGGGTCACATCAGGGACACAGCGGGACAAAGCGGGACACATGAGGACACAGAGGGGGACACAGCGGGACACAGCGGGGGACACAGCGAGGACACAGCGGGACACAGCGGGGGAAAAAGCGGGACACAGCGGGGACACAGCGGGACACAGCGGTGGACACAGCGAGGACACAGCGGGACCCAGTGGGACACAGCGTCGATACAGCGGGGTCAGAGTGGGCCACAGCGGGGTACACGGCTGGGGACACAACGGGACACATCGGGGGACACAGCAAGTACTCAGCGGAACACAGCGTGGGACACAGTGAGGACACAGGGGGACACAGCGGGACACAGCTGGATACAGGAGGAACACAGCAGTAGAACACAGCGGGGACACAGTGGGGACTCAGCGGCGGACACAGCGGGGGACAAAGCGGGACACCACGGGACAGCGCGGGACACAGCGGGGACAAGGGGGAGACAGAGCGTGACACAGCGAGGACACAGCGGGACACAGCGGGGGACACAGCGGGACACAGCGGGGAACACAGCGGGACAAAGCAGGGTACACAGCAGGGGACACAGCGGGACACAGCGGGGTACCCAGCGGGAAACAGCGGGGGGCCCAGCGAGGACACAGCAGGACACAGCGTGGGACACAGACAGGAAAACAGCGGGGGACACACCGGGGGACACAGCGAGA
>NW_012288428.1:0-1264 GCF_000151885.1 Dipodomys ordii
AGCGGGGGACACAGAGGGACACAACGGGACTCAGCGGGGGACACAGCAGTACACAGCGGGGACACAGCAGGGACACAGCGGGGGACACAGGGATGACACAGCGGGACCCAGCGGGACCCAGCGTCGATATAGCAGGGACACAGCGGGACAAAGAGGGTAAAAAAGCGAGGACACAGCGGAACACAGCGGGGACACAGCCGTAGACACAGCGGGACACAGTGGCGGACACAGCGGGACACAGCGGGGAACACAGCAAGGACACAGCGGGACCCTGCGCGACACAGCGTCGATACAGCGGGGACAGAGCGTTACACAGCGAGCTACACAGCTGTGAACACAGCGGGACACAGCGCGACACAGTGGGACACAGCAGGCACAAAGCTTGAGACACAGCGGGGTACAGAGCGGGAGACAGCGGGGGACACAGCGAGGACACAGCGGGACACAGCGCTGACACTTCGGGGGACACAGCGGTACACAGCGGGGGACACAGGGAGGACACAGCGGGACACAGCGGGGGACACAGCGAGGACACATTGGGACACAGCAGGGACACAGCGGGGACTCAGCGGGGGACACATCGGGATACAGCGGAGAACACAGCGAGGACACAGCGGGACACAGTGAGACACAGCGGGACACAGCGGGGCACACAGCGGGACACAGCGGGGAACACAGGGAGGACATAGCGGGACCCAGCGGGACCCAGCGCCGTTACAGCGGGGACACAGCGGGACACAGCGGGGTGCACAGCTGGGGACACAACGGGACACTCGTGGGACACAGCCAGGACACAGCGGGACACAGCGGGACACAGCGGGGACACTGCGGGAACATAGTGGGACACAGCGGCGACACAGAGGGGACTCAGCGGGACAAAGCGGGGGACACAGCGGGACACAGCGGGACACAGCTAGGGACACAGCGGGGACAAAGCGGCAGACAGCCGGGGACACAGCGAGGACACAGCAAGACACAGCGGCGACACAGATGGGACTCAGCGGGACAAAGCGGGGGACACAGCGGGACACAGCGGGACACAGCGGGACACAGCGGGACACAGCGGGGGACACAGAGGGGGACAGCGGAGACAGAGAGGGGCCAAAGCAAGACACAACGGTGACACAGCTGGACACAACAGAGTACACAACGGGACACAGCGGGCACACAGCGGGGACACAGCGGGGACACAGCGGGACATAGCGGGACAAAGCGGAACACAGCGGGTGTCACAGCGGGACACAGCAGGGACCCAGCGAGGTGA
>NW_012288429.1:0-2468 GCF_000151885.1 Dipodomys ordii
GTTGACTCAGCGGTACACAGAGGTGCCGCTTCGAGTGTCAGCTGAGGACTGTGCTCGTCACATCAGTACACAGATGGTACACAGCAAGGACACATCGTTGGTCACAGCAAGTCTCATCTGGACATAGCCGGGGACACAGAGGGACACAGCGAGAGACACAGCGGGGGACTCAGCGGGTTCCAGCGGAGAACAAAGAGAGGACACAGCAGGACCCAGAGGGACAAAGTGTCGATACAGCGGGAGCACAGCGGGACACAGCAGGGTACACAGTTGATGATACAACGGGACACAGTGGGGGACACAGCGGGACTCTGCGGCACACAGCGGGGCACAGCGGGGACAAAACGGGAGACTCAGTGGGGAACAGAGCAGGACACAGCGGGGGACACAGGGAGGACACAGTGGGGACACAGCGAGACTCAGCTGGGGACACAGCGGGGGAAAAAGCGGGACACCACGGGACACAGTGGGACACAGCGGGACACAGCGGGGTCACTGCGGGGACACAGCGGGACACAGTGGGGGACAAAGCGGGACACAGCGGGACACAGCGGGACACAGCCTGACACGGCGGGGGACACAGCGGGACACAGAGGGGGACACAGCGAGGACACAGTGGGACACAGCGGGACACAGCGGGGGACACAGCGAGGACACAGCAGAACACAGCGTGGGAAACAGCGAGGACACAGCGGGACACAGCGAGACACAGCGGGACACTGTGGGGACACAGCAGTACACACACAGCGAGACACAGCGGGGGACACAGCGGGACACAGCGGGGAACACAGCGAGGACACAGCGGGGACACTACGGGAACATAGTGGGACACAGCGGGGCACACAGAGGGACACAGCGGGATAAAGCTTGGGACACAGCGGGAGCACAGCAGGACACAGCGGGGGACACAGCGAGGACAAAGCGGGACACAGCGTGGGACAAAGCGGGAGACAGCAGGGGACACAGCGAGGACACAGCGGGACACAGGGGCGACACATAGAGGACTCAGCGGGGGACACAGTGGGGGACAGAGCGGGACACAGCGGGACACTGCGGGGCACAGCGTGGGGACACAGCGGGACACTGCGGGGGACCCAGCGGGACACAGCGGGACACTGCAGGGCACAGCGGGGGATACAGCGGGACACAGCAGGGGACACAGGGAGGACACAGCTTAACACAGCATGGGACAAAGCGAGGACACAGCGGGACACAGCAAGACACAGCGGGACCCAGCGGGGACCCAGCAGTGGACACAGCGGGACACAGCGGGGGACAAAGCGGGACACCACGGAACACAGCAGGACACAGCGTGAAACAGCGGTGAACCTGCGGGGACACAGCGGGACACAGCGGGGGACACAGCGGGACCCAGCGGGACACATCTGGGGACACAGCGGGACACAGCGGGACACAGCGGGGACACAGCGGGACACAGCAGGTCACAGCGGGGGACACAGCGGGACACAGCGGGACACAGCGGGGGACACAGCAGGGACACAGTGGGACACAGTAGGACACAGCGTGGGACAAAGCGGGAGCCAGCAGAGGACACAGCGAGGACACAGCTGGACACAGCGGGGACACAGAGGGGACTCAGCAGGGGACATAGATGGAAAAAAGCGGGACACCATGGGACACAGTAGGACACAGCGGGACACAGCGGGGACACTGCGGGACACAGCCAGGAGACACAGCGGTGGACAGCGGGGGACAGAGAAGGGACACAGGAGGACACAGAGGGGACACAGCTGGACACAGAAGGGTACACAGCGGGACACAGCGGACACACAGCGGGGACAGAGCTGGACACAGAGGGACACAGAGGGGACAGAGCGTGACACAGGTGGACACTGAGGGAGACAGAGCAAGGACACAGCCGGACACAGCGAAACAAAGCGTGACACAGTGGGGACACAGCAAGGGACACAGCGGGACACAGTTGGGGGCAGAGCGGGACACAGCGGGGTACAGAGCAGGGACAAAGAAGGACACAGCGGGGAACAGAGCGAGGACACAGCGGGACACAGCGGTGACACAGCGGGACACAGCTGGGGACACTTTTGGACACAGCGGGACACAGAGGGACACAGCAAGGACACAGCGGGGGACAGTGGGGGACACAGCGGGACACAGCAAGGCACAACGGGGTCACAGCAGTGGACACAGCAGGACACAGCGGGAGACACAGCGGGACACAGCGGGGGACACAGCGGGACACAGCGGAGACACAACGGGGGACACAGTGGGACACAGCGGAGACACAGCGGGGACACAGCGGGACCCAGCACGACACAGCGGGGGACACAGCGGGACACAGCGGGACACAGCGGGGGACACTGCAGGGACACGGTGGGACACAGTAGGACACAGCGTAGGACAAAGCGGGAGACAGCAGAGGACACAGCGAGGACACAGCTGGACACAGCGGGGACACAGAGGGGACTCAGCAGGGGACATAGAGGGAA
>NW_012288430.1:0-8652 GCF_000151885.1 Dipodomys ordii
ACACAGCGGGACAAAACGGGACACAGCATGGGACACAGCAGGACACAGCGGGGGACACAGCGGGGGACAGAGCGGGACACAACAGGGACCACAGCGAGGACACAGCGGGACCCAGCGGGGACAAAGCTGGACAAAGCGGGGTATACACAGCCAGACACAGTGGGGCCACAGCGGGGACACACCGGGACACTGAGGGTCAAATCAGGGACACAGCGGGACAAAGCGGGACACATCAGGACACAGCGGGGGACACAGCGGGACACAGCGGGGGAAAAAGCGGGACACAGCGGGGACACAGCGGGACACAGTGGTGGACACAGCGAGGACCCAGCGGGACCCAGCGGGACACAGCGTCGATACAGCGGGGTCAGAGTGGGCCACAGCAGGGTACACGGCTGGGGACACAACGGGACACATCGGGGACACAGCAAGTACTCAGCAGAACACAGCGTGGGACACAGTGAGGACACAGGGGGACACAGCAGGACACAGCTGGACACAGCAGGAACACAGCAGTAGACACAGCGGGACACAGCAGGGGACACAGCGGGACACAGCGGGGGACACAGCGGGACACAGCAGGGTACATAGCAGGGGACACAGCGGGACACAGCGGGACACAGCGGGGGACACAGGGGAGACACTGCGGGACACAGCGGGGGACACAGCGAGGACACATTGGGACACAGCGGGGAAATAGCCGGACTCAGCGGGGGACACAGCGGGTGACAAAGCCGGACACCACGGGACACAGTGTGACACAGCGAGACACAGCGGGGACACTGCATGGACACAGGAGAACACACCCAGGGACACAGCGGGACACAGCAGGACACAGCGGGGGACACAGCGGGGGACAGCAGGGGAGAGAGAGGGGACACAGCGGGACACAGCGGGACACAGCGGGGACACAGTTGGACACAGCGGTGTACTCAGCGGGACAGAGCGGGCGCACAGCGGGGACACAGCGGGATACAGCGGGACAAAGCGGGACACAGCGGGACACAGCGGGGGACACAGCGGGGGACAGAGCGACGACACAGCGGGACACAGCGGGACATAGGGGGACTCAGCAGGGTCACAGTGGGACACAACAGGACACAGCGGGACACAGCGTGACACAGCGGGGACACAGCAGGGACACAGCGAGGGACACAGCGGGACAAAACGGGACACAGCATGGGACACAGCAGGACACAGCGGGGGACACAGCGGGGGACAGAGCAGGACACAACAGGGACCACAGCGAGGACAAAGCGGGACCCAGCGGGGACAAAGCTGGACAAAGCGGGGTATACACAGCCAGACACAGTGTGGCCACAGCGGGGACACACCGGGACACGGAGAGTCACATCAGGGACACAGCGGGACAAAGCGGGACACATCAGGACACAGCAGGGGACACAGCGGGACACAGCGGGGGACACAGCGAGGACACAGCGGGACACAGCGGGGGAAAAAGCGGGACACAGCGGGGACACAGCGGGACACAGCGGTGGACACAGCGAGGACACAGCGGGACCCTGCGGGACACAGCGTCGATACAGCGGGGTCAGAGTGGGCCACAGCGGGGTACACGGCTGGGGACAAAACGGGACACATCGGGGGACACAGCAAGTACTCAGCGGAACACAGCGTGGGACACAGTGAGGAAACAGGGGGACACAGCGGGACACAGCTGGACACAGCAGGAACACAGCAGTAGACACAGCGGGACACAGCAGGGGACACAGCGGGACACAGCGGGGGACACAGGGAGGACAGAGCGGGACACAGCGGGGACACAGCGGGGACTCAGCGGCGGACACAGCGGGGGACAAAGCGGGACACCACGGGACAGCGCGGGACACAGCGGGGACAAGGGGGACACAGAGCGCGACAGAGCGAGGACACAGCGGGACACAGCGGGGGACACAGCGGGACACAGCGGGGAACACAGTGGGACAAAGCAGGGTACACAGCAGGGGACACAGCGGGACACAGCGGGGTACACAGCGGGAAACAGCGGGGGGCCCAGCGAGGACACAGCAGGACACAGCGGGGGACACAGACAGGAAAACAGCGGGGGACACACAGGGGGACACAGCAAGACACAGCAGGGAACACAGTGAGGACACAGCGGGACCCATCGGGACAGAGCGTCGATACAGCGGGGATACAGCGTTACACAGTGTGGTACACATCTGTGGACACAAGGGGACACAGTGGGGGCACAGCGGGACACAGCGGGACACAGTGGGACAAAGCGAAGACAAATCGTGAGATACAGAGGGGGAAAGAATGGGAGACAGCGGGGGACACAGGGAGGACACAGCGGGACACAGCGGGGACACAGCGGGGACTCAGCTGGGGACACAGCGGGGGACAAAGCGGGACACCACGGAACACAGCGGGACACAGCGCGAAACAGCGGTGACCCTTCGGGGACACAGCGGAACACAGCGGGGGACACAGCAGAACACAGTGGGGGACACAGCGAGGACACAGTGGGACACAGCAAGACACAGCATCGAAACAGCGGGGACACAGCGGTACACAGCGGGGTACACATCTGGGGACACAAAGGGACACAGCAGGGGACAGAGCGAGGACACAGTGGGACACAGCAGGACTCAGCGGGGACACTGCGGGAACATAGCGGGACACAGCGGGGTACACAGCGGGACACAGCGGGACACAGCTTGGGACACAGCGGGGATACAGCGGGACACAGCGGGGGACACAGCTAGGACACAGCGGGACACAGCGGGACACAATGGGGACACAAAGGGGACTCAGCGGGGGAAACAGAGGGGGAAAAAGCGGGACACCATGGGACACAGTGTGACACAGCAGGACACAGAGGGAACACTGCGTCGACACAGCGGGACAAAGCGGGGGACACAGCTGGACACAGCGGGACACAGCGGGGGACACAGCGGGGGACAGTGGAGACAAAGAGAGGACACAGCGGGACACAGTGGTGACACAGCTGGACACAAAGGAGTACACAGCGGGACACAGCGGGCACAAAGCGGGAACAGAGCGGGACACAGCGGGACACAGCGGGACATATAGTGGGGGACACAGCCGGACACAGAGGGGGACACAGTGAGGACACAGTGAGACACAGCGGGGAAAAAGCGAGGACACAGCGGTGACACAGCTGGACACAACTAAGTACACAGCGGGACACAGCGGGCACACAGCTGGGACCCAGCGGGACACAGCGGGGAACACAGGAAGGACACAGCAGGACACAGCGTCGATACAGCGGGGACACAGCGCGACACAGCGGGGTACACACCGGTGGACACAACGGGACACAGTGGGGGACACAGCGAGGACACAACAGGACACAGCGGGGACACTGCAAGGACACAGCTGGACAAAGCGGGGGACACAGCGGGACACAGCGGGACACAGTGGAGACACTGCGGGGACACAGCGAGAAAAAGCGGGGACACAGCGGGACACAGCGGGACACAGCGGGGGACACAGCGGGGGACAGCGGAGACAGAGAGGGGACACAGCGAGACGCAGCGTTGACACAGCCTGACACAAAGGAGTACACAGCGAGGACACAGAAGGGACAGAGCGGGACACAATGGGACACAGCGGGACACAGCGGGGGACACAGCGGGACACAGCGGGACACAGCATTGATACAGCGGGGACACAGCGGGACACAACGGGGTACACAGATGGGGACACAACGGCACACAGGGGGGGACACATCGAGAAAACAGCGAAACACAAGGGGGGACACAGCAAGGACACAGCGGGGGACACAGCGAGGAAACAGCGGAACACAGCGGGACACAGCTAGGGACAAAGTGGGGGACAGCGGGGGACACAGCAAAGACACAGCAGGACACCATGGGACACAGTGTGACACAGCGGGACCCAGCGGGGGACCCATCGAGGACACAGCGGGATATATTGGGGGACACAGAGAGGACACAGCGGGGGACACAGCGGGGGATACAGCGGGACACAGCGGGGAACACTGCGAGGACACAGCGGGACCCAGCGGGACACAGCGTCGATACAGCGGGGACACAGCGTTACACAGCGTGGTACACAGCTGTGGACACAACGGGACACAGTGGGGGCACAGCGGGACACAGCGGGACACAGTTGGACACAGCGGGGAGAAAGCGTGAGACACAGCGGGGGACAGAGCGGGAGACAGAGGGGGACACAGCGAGGACACAACGGGACACAGCGGTGACAAAGCGGGGGACACAGAGGGACAGAGCAGGGTACACAGCAGGGGACACAGACAGACCCAGCGGGACACAGCGGGGGACACAGGAGGGACACAGCGGGACACAGCGGGGGACACAGCGGGACACAGCGGGGTACACAGCAGGGACAAAGCGGGACACAGCGGGGGACACAGCGAGGACACAGCGGGACACAGCGGTGACAAAGCGGGACACAGCGGGGGACACAGCGGGACACAGCGGGACACAGCATCGATAGAGCGGGGACAGAGCGGGACACAGCGTTGACACAGCGGGACTCAGCGGGGGACACTGCGGGACCCAGTGGGACCCAGCGGGGACACAGCAAGGACACAGCGGGGGACACAGCGGGACATAGCAGGACACAGCGGGGGACACAGCGAGGGACACAGCGGGGGACACAGCGGGACACAGTGGGGAACACAGAGAGGACACAGCAGGACCCAGCGGGACACAGCGTTGATACATCGGGGACACAGCGGGACACAGCGGGGTCACTGCGGGACACAGTGGGGGACAAAGCGGGACACAGCGGGACACAGCTGGGACGCAGCGGGACACAGCGGGACACGGAGGGGGACACAGCAGGACACAGAGGGGGACACAGTGGGGGAAACAGCTGGACACAGTGGGGAACACAGCGAGGACACAGTGGGACCCAGCGGGACACAGCGTCAATACAGCGGAGACACAGCTTTACACAGCATGGTACAAAGCTGTGGACACAACGGGACACAGTGGGGGCACAGCGGGACACAGCGGGACGCAGTGGGACACAGCGGGGACAAAGCGTGAGACACAGCAGGGGACAGAGCTGGAGACAGCGGGGACACAGCGGGGACACAGCGGGACACAGCGAGGACACAGCGGGACAGAGCGGGACACTGCAGGGCACCGCGGGGGACACAGCGGGACACAGCGGGGGACACAGCGAGGACACAGCGGAACACAGAGTGGGACACAGTGAGGACACAGCCGGACACAGCGGGACACAGCGGGACACAGCCGGGACCCAGCAGTGGACACAGCGGGAAACAGCGGTGGACACAGCGGAACACAGCGGGGGACACATGGAGGACTCAGCGGGACAAAGTGGGGACACAGCGGCGACTCACCGGGGGACACAGCGGGGGACAAAGCGGGACACCACAGAACACAGTGGGAAACAGCGGGACACAGCGGGGAAACTGCGGGGACACAGGGGGACAAAGCGTGGGACACATAGGGACACAGCAGGGGAGACAGCGGGACACAGTGGGACACAGCAGGGGACACAGGGGGGACACAGAGGGACCAAGCGGGACACAGCGTCGATACAGCGGAGACACAGCGGGACACAGCGGGGGACACAGCGAGGACACAGCAGAACACAGCGTGGGAAACAGCGAGGACACATTGGGACACAGCGGAGACACAGCGGGACTCAGTGGGGGACACAACAGTACACAGCGGGACACAGCGGGACACAGCGGGGGACACAGCGGTGGACAGAGCAGGAGACAGAGGTGGACACAGCGAGGACACAGCGGGACACAGCGGGGACACAGGTGGCTAAGGGGGGGCCACAGCGGGGGACAAAGCGGGACACCGCGGAACACAGCGGGAAACAGCGGGAACCTGCGGGGACACAGCGGGACACAGCGGGGACACAGCGGGGGACACAGCGGGACACAGCGGGGACACAGAGGGGACTCAGCAGGGGACATAGTGGGGGACAAATCGGGACACCACAGGACACAGTGGGACACAGCGGGACACAGCAGGGACACTGCGGGGACATAGCGGGACAAAGCGGGGGACCCAGCGGGACACAGCGGGACCCAGCAGGACCCAGCGGGGAATCAGCGGGGACACAATGGGACACAGCGAGGAAACAGCGGGACACAGTGGGGGACACAGCAGGACACAGCAAGGCACAACGTGGTCACAGCAGTGGACACAGCGGGACAAAGCAGGGGACACAGCCAGACACAGCAGTCGACACAGCGGGACACAGTGGGGGACACAGCAGGGGACACATTGGGACACAGTGGGGACACAGCGGGACACAGCGGGGACACAGCTGGACACAGTGGGGTACAGAGCCGGACACAGCAAGGCACAACGGGGTCACAGCAGTGGACACAGCCGGGCAAAGCGGGGCACAGAGCGGGACAGAGCGGGGATACAGCAGTTGCCACAGAGGGACACAGCGGGACACAGCGGGACACAGCGGGGGACACAGCGAGGACACATTGGGCCACAGCGGGTACACAGCGGGACTCAGCGGGGGACACAGCAGGACACAGCGGGACACAGTGGGACACAGTGGGGCACAGCAGGGACACAGCGAGTGATACAGCAGGGGACACAGCGGGACACCGCAGGGGACACAGGGAGGATACAGCGGGACACAGCAGGTGACACAGCGGAACCCAGCGAGGGACACAGCGGGGGTCACAGTGGGACACAGCGGGGTACACAAAGAGGACACAGCGGGACCCAGCGGGACATAGCTTCGATACAGCGGGTACACAGCGGGACACAGCGGGGTACACAGCTGGGGACACAACGGGACATAGTGGGGGACATAGCGGGATACAGCGGGACACAGCGGGACACAGCGGGACACAGCGGGGCACAGTTGGGACAAAGTGGGCGACACAGCGCGGAACAGAGCAGGACACAGCAGGGGACACATCAAGGACACAGCGGGACACAGCGGGGACACAGTTGGGACACAGCGGGGGACACTGAGGGGCACAAACGGGACAACACGGAACACAGCGGGACACAGTGGGATAAAGCGGGACACTGCGTGGATACAGCGGGACACAGCGGGGGACACAGCAGGACACAGCGGGACACAGAGGGGGACAAGGCGGGACACAGCAGGGGACAGAGCGGGGGACACAGCGAGACACAACGGGTACAAAGCGAGACACAGCAGATTACACAGTGGAACACAGCGGGCACACAGCCGGGATACAACGGGACACAGTGGGGAAAGAGCGGGACAAAGCGTGACACAGCGGGAAACAGTGGGGTACACAGCGGGACAAACGGGGGACACAGCAGGGTACACTGCGGGACACACGGTGGACACAGCAAGGACACAGCGGGACACAGGGACGACACAGCGGGACACAGCGGGGGAAACAGCGGGACACATTGTGGACACATTGTGGACACAGCCGGACACAGCGGGGGACAGAGGGGGACACAGCGGGGGACACAGCGAAGACACATTGGGACACAGCGGGGACACAGCGGGACTCAGCGGGGGACACTGCAGTACACAGAGGGACACAGCGGGACACAGAGGGGGACACAGTGGGACAGAGCGGGGGACACAGCAGGGGACACAGAGGAACTCAGCGGGACACAGCGGAGGACACGGGGGGACACAGCGGGACACAGCGGGGGATACAGCGAGGACACATTGGGACACAGCGGGGACACAGCGGGACTCAGCGGGGGACACAGCAGTACACAGCGGGACACAGCAGTGACACAGCTAGACAAAGCGGGGTACACAGCGGGACACACCGGGCACACAGCAGGGACACAGCGGGACACACCGGGACACAGTGGAGAAAGAGCTGGACACAGCGTGACACAGCGGGACACCGTGGAGAAAGAGCTGGACACAGCGTGACACAGCGGGACACAGCGGGGTACACAGCGGGACACACGGGGAACACAGTGTGGACACAGCGGGACACAGCTGGGGACACAGCGACGACACAGCAGGACACAGCGGGGGACACAGGGGGGACACAGCGGGACACAGCAGGACACAGAGGGGGACACAGTGGGACAGAGCAGAGGACACAGCAGGAAACACAGCGGGACACAGCGGGACACAGCGGGGGACACAGGGGGGACACAGCGGGACCCAGCGCGGGACACAGTGAGGACACATTGGGACACAGCGGGGACACAGCGGGACTCAGCGGGGGACTCAGCAGTACACTGCGGGACACAGCGGGACACAGCGGGGGACACAGAGGGGTATACAGCGGGACACAGCAGGGAACACAGCGAGGACACAGCGGGACCTATCGGGACACATCGTCGATACAGCGGGGACTCAGCGGGTACACAGCGGGGTACACAGCTGGGTACACTACGGTACACAGCTGTGGGACACAGCGAGGACACAGCTGAACACAGCGTGGGGATACAGCGAGGACACAGCGGGACTCAGCGAGACACAGCGTGACACAGTGTGTACACAGCAGTAGACACAGCGTGACACAGCGAGGACACAGCGGGGACACATCGGGGACTCAGCGGCACCTATCATGACTCAGCGGGGCACACAGTGGGATTCATCGGGATACAGCTTGGGACTCAGCGGTGTACTCAGCATGACACAGTCATGGTACTCATCTGATGACCCAGCGTGGATTCTGGCGGGGACCCTTCTTGGGGACAAAGC
>NW_012288431.1:0-1145 GCF_000151885.1 Dipodomys ordii
TTGCCTTGAATTCCTGAGGCCAAGGGTAGGATTTTTCAGCCCCATATAAACAAAAAGAAAAAAAAAGCAGGACTTGCCTTGGTTCAAGTGGTAGACCACTACCCTGAAGTTGAAGAGTGGAGGGACAGCGCCCAGGCCCAGAGTTCAGGCCCCATGACCGGACCCAAAAAAAAAAAAACCACAAAGGAAGTGGCGCTGTAGCTCAAGTGGTAGAGCGCTCGCCTTGAGCTGAAGAGCTCTGAGGGACAGCGCCCAGGCCCAGAGTTCAAGCCCCATGACCGACAAAAAAAAAAAAAAAAACACAAAGCCCTGAGTTAAACCCTAAGACTGCTGAAAAAAAAGGGAAGGGGGAAGAGGAGGGAGATTGGAAAGTGGTAGAGTGCTTGCCTAGCATGCATGAGGCCATGGGTTCGATCCTCAGCACCACATAAAGAAAAAAGGCCAGAAGTGGTATTTGAGGCTCAAATGGTAGCCTTGAGCTGAAGAGCTGAAGGACAGTGCTCAGGTCCAGAGTTCAAGCATCCTGACCGGCAAAACAAGGGGAGGATTGGAGGAATTAAAAAAATTACTTAGGGGGCTGGGAAGGTGACTCAGTGGTAGAGGGCTCACCTTGCATCCATGAGGCCCTGGGTTAGATTCCTCAGCACCACATAAGCAGGAAAAAAAAAGCCAGAAGTGGCGCTGTGGCTCAAGTGGTAGTGCTAGCCTTGAGCTGAAGAGCTGAGGGACAGGGCCTAGGCCCAGAGTTCAGGCCCCACAACGGGACCCCCCCACAAAAAAAAAAATTACTTAGTATGACTTTGTATGGTAGAAGTCTTCATTTTTTTTCCTGCTCATCATGGACTTCAACTCAGGGCCTGGGTGCTCAAGGCTAGCACTCTATCACTGGAATCCCAGCTCCACTTCCAGCTTTTTTTACTGTTAATTGGAGATAAGCATCTCCTGGAGCTAAGTGCCAGTGGCTGTGGACTATTGACTGTAAACCTAGCTACTCAGGAGGCTGAGATTTAAGGATCTTGATTCAAAGCCAGCACAGCATAGGCAGGGAAGTCTATGAGACTCTGAGCTAAAGAGCTCAGGGACAGTGCCCAGATCTTGAGATCAAGCACAACTGACAGGGGGAAAAAAAAAAGTGGGCTGGGAAG
>NW_012288432.1:0-797 GCF_000151885.1 Dipodomys ordii
TTCTCAAGGGCGGGGAGGCCCGGGACGAGGAGACCCGGGCGAGGAAGGCCCGGTTAGCCCGCGCCGCCGCCGCCGCCGCCGCCGGGAGCCGGGTGCGCGCGCGGCCGCCTCGGCGGAGCGCGCGCGGCGCGTGTCACGTGGTGCGCGTGTCGAAGGTCACGGCGCGCTCACAATGGAGCTCTCGGAGTCTGTGCAGAAAGGCTTCCAGATGCTGGCGGATCCTGGCTGCTTCGACTCCCGCGCCTTCGCGCTTCTCCTCCGGGCGGCTTTCCAGAGTCTGCTGGACGCCCAGGCGGACGGGGCCGTGTTAGGTAAGCACTCGGCTCCGGGGCTGCGCGGGCCTGGGCGGCGGCGGGCGCTCGCGCGGAGCCGCGAGCCCGAGCGAGAGGGGCCAGCCCGGGGAAGAGGAAGTCTCCGGGCTCTGCTCTGCGCTCCGGACGGGGTGCGGGGGCCGAGGCTCTGCCGGGACGCCGCGGGGCCGGATCCGGGGCCGGGGCCGGGACCCAGGGCCCTGGCGCTGCCCGGACGCCGCCGTGCTGGGGCTGAGAACTCGGCCCCCACGCCCAGCGACCCTGAGCATTGTTCTGTCCCCCCGCCCTCCCCCGGCACCTGCACGGTGCCAGCCACAAGTTTCTGGCCCGATTTCTCTCCCAGCCTCTTTGTTCCTTTGTAAAACCCGTGTCCAAGTCTTTATTTGAGGCCTAAACAACCACGGTTTGCAGCCTGGTCGCAGCCAGCAGCTGTTTTGACACTTGGACTTCATCTGGGGAGCTTCATGTAGTTCAGGCTCCCAAAGA
>NW_012288433.1:0-1380 GCF_000151885.1 Dipodomys ordii
CACGGGAGCAGTGGAGCAGCGGGCTGATGGGGCCTGGGAGGTGTCTAGGATGCATGGATTGCTCGTGCAGGCTGCCTCTGATTGGGCCTGGGCACTGATGTGTCCTGCCTCTGATTGGGCCTGGATACTGATGTGTCCTGCCTCTGATTGGATCTGGACATTGATGTGTCCCGCCTCTGATTGGATCTGGACACTGATGTGTCCCACCTCTGATTGGGCCTGGGCACTGATGTGTCCTGCCTCTGATTGGGCCTGGATACTGATGTGTCCTGCCTCTGATTGGATCTGGACATTGATGTGTCCCGCCTCTGATTGGATCTGGACACTGATGTGTCCCACCTCTGATTGGGCCTGGACACTGATGTGTCCCACCTCTGATTGGATCTGGACATTGATGTGTCCCACCTCTGATTGGATCTGGACACTGATGGGTCCCACCTCTGATTGGGCCTGGACACTGATGGGTCCCACCTCTGATTGGGCCTGGACACTGATGTGTCCCACCTCTGATTGGGCCTGGACACTGATGGGTCCCACCTCTGATTGGGCCTGGACACTGATGGGTCCCACCTCTGATTGGGCCTGGACACTGATGGGTCCCGCCTCTGATTGGGCCTGGGCACTGATGTGTCCCGCCTCTGATTGGGCCTGGGCACTGATGTGTCCCGCCTCTGATTGGGCCTGGGCACTGATGTGTCCCGCCTCTGATTGGGCCTGGGCACTGATGTGTCCCGCCTCTGATTGGGTCTGGACATTGATGTGTCCCGCCTCTGATTGGGCCTGGGCACTGATGTGTCCCGCCTCTGATTGGGCCTGGGCACTGATGTGTCCCGCCTCTGATTGGGCCTGGGCACTGACATGGCCCCTGGAATGTCACGTGCTGTCTCCTAGACCCCGACCCTCCCTCCAGTCAGTCGCAAGCTCTAGCTCACCTTTTCCTTCAATGAATCTGTGCCATTTTACTTCTCCCCTGGTGTTGGGCCACTCATTCCTCCAGGCCAAGGACCCGAGCCAGGGGCTGCAGATTCTCAGTATCAATATGACACATACTACACTTTGATCATCAAAGAAGAAAAAGGTATCCTGTCATTTACAAACACAAGCTATTCCACTGGGCCAGCTTCCAGGGTCCAGTGCGACGGGGCGGGGGAGACAATGAGAAGAGCTGGGAGGCAGAACGGACAAGATCAAGCTAGAAGGAGAAGGAGACCTGAGCTGGGGCAGCCGTAGAGGATGGAGACGTAGGGGCTAGGATTACATACACTGGGCTCAGACCCTCCAGGCCTGAGCCTACAGCTGGGGCTCCTGCTGCGTCCACCCATGCTTGCTGCCACAGGGGTGTACCCCACAGGGGCTGGACACCGTACCAGCATGCTGATC
>NW_012288434.1:0-3642 GCF_000151885.1 Dipodomys ordii
CAGCGGGGGACACAGGGGGGACAGCAGAGGACAGAGAGGTGACACAGCGGGACACAGCGGGGACACCGCTGGACACAGCAGGGTACACAGAGGGACACAGCGGGCACACAGTGGGGACACAGCGGGACACAGCGGGGACAGAGCAGGACAGAGCCTGACACAGCGAGGACACATTGGGCCACAGCGGGACACAGAGGAACTCAGCGGGAGACACAGCAGTACACAGCAGGACACAGTGTGACACAGCGGGGAGACAGCAGGGACACAGTGGGGGACACAGCGGGACACAGCAGGTCACAGCGGGGGACACAGCGGGACACAGCAGGGGACACAGAGGGGTACACAGCGGGACACAGCGGGGAACACAGCGCGGACACAGCGGGACAGAGCGGGACAAAGCGTCGATACAGCGGGCACAGAGCGGGTCACAGCAAGGACACAGAAGGACACAGCGGGACACAGTGGGGGACACAGGGGGACACAGCGGGAACACAGCGGGACACAGCAGTGGACACAGCGGGACACAGCGTGGGACACAGCAAGGACACAGCGGGACACAGCGGGGACACAGCGGGACACAACGGGACACAGCGGGGGACACAGCGAAGACACAGCGGGTCACAGCGGGACACAGCGTGGGACAAAGCAGGAGACAGCGGGGGACACAGCGAGGACACAGCTGGACACAGCGGGGTACACAGCGGGACACAGCGGAGGACACAGAAGGGTACACAGCGGGACACAGAGAGAAACACAGCGAGGTCACAGCGGGGGCCAAAGCAGGACAACACGGGACACAGTGTGACACAGTGGGACACAGCGGGGACACTGCAGGGGCACAGCGGAGCAAAACGGGTGAAACAGCGGGACACAGTGGGACACAGCGGGGGAAACAGCGGCTGACAGCTGGGGACAGAGAGGGGACACAGCAGGACACCGGGGGCACACAGTGGGGACACAGCGGGGGACACAGCGGAACACAGCGGGTCACAGCCGGGGACACTGCGGAACACAGCGGGGGACACAGAGGGGTACACAGCGGGACACAGCCGGGAACACAGCGCGGACACAGTGGGACACACCGGGACACAGCGTCAATACAGCGGGGACAGAGCAGGTCACAGCAGGGACACAGCGGGACACAGCGGGGGACACAGTGGGACACAGCAGGGACACAGCGGGACACAGCGGGGGACACAGCGGAACACAGCTTGGGACACAGCGAGGACAAAGCGGGACACAGCGGGACACAGCGGGGACACACCAGGGACACAGCAGGGACACAGCGGCGGACACAGCGGGGGACTCAGCGGGACACAACGGGGAACACAGCTGGGGACACAACGGGACACAGCAGTGGACACAGCAAGGACACAGCGGGACACAGCGGGGACACTGCGGGAACATAGAGGGACACAGCGGGATACCGAGCGGGACACAGCGGGGTCACAGAGTGGTACACAGCGGGACACAGCGGGAAACACAACGAGGTCACAGCGGGGGACAAAGCGGGACAACACGGGACACAGTGTGACACAGCGGGACACAGCGGGACACAGCGGGGGACACAGCGGGGGACAGAGAGGGGACACAGCGGGACACAGCGGGGACACAGCTGGACACAGCGGGGTACACAGAGGGACACAGCGGGCACACAGTGGGGACACAGCGGGACACAGAGGGACACAGCGGGGACAGAGCAGGACAGAGCATGACACAGCGAGGACACATTGGGCCACAGCGAGGTACACAGCTGGGGACACAACGGGACACAGCGGGGGACACAGCGAGGACACAGCGGGACACAGCGGGACACAGCAGGACACTGCGGGAACATAGCGGGACACAGCGGGATACACAGCGGGACACAGCGGGTCACAGCTGGGGACATAGCGGGGACACAGCGGGACACAGCGGGGGACACAGCGAGGACACAGCGTGACACAGCAGAACACAGCGGGGGACAAAGCGGGAGACAGCGGGGGACACAGCGAGGACACAGAGGGACACAGCGGCCACAAAGAGAGGACTCAGCGGGGGACACAGCAGGGGACAAAGAGGGACACCACGGGACACAGTGTGACACAGTGGGACACAGCGGGACCCTGTGGGGACACAGCAGGACAAAGCGGGGGACACGGCGGGACACAGCGGGACAAAGTGGGGGACACAGTGGGACACAGCGGAGACAGAGATGGGCCACAGCGGGACACAGCCGTGACACAGCTGGACACAGCGGGGTACACAGCAGGACACAGCGGGACACAGCGGGGACTAACCAGGGGACACAGCGGGGGACAAACTGGGACACCACGGGACACAGTGGGAAACAGCGGGACACAGCGGGGACACTGCGGCAACATAGAGGGACACAGCGGGGTACACAGCGGGACAGAGCAGTGGACACAGCGGGGACACAGCGGGACACAGCGGGGGACACAGCGAGGACACAGCGGGTCACAGCGGGACACAGCGTGGGACAAAGCAGGAGACAGCGGGGGACACAGCGAGGACACAGCTGGACACAGCGGGGTACACAGCGAGACACAGCGGAGGACACAGAAGGGTACACAGCGGGACACATCGGGAAACACAGCGAGGTCACAGCGGGGGCCAAAGCGGGACAACACGGAACACAGTGTGACACAGTGTGACACAGCGGGGACACTGCAGGGGCCCAGCGGGACAAAGCGGGCGACACAGCGCGACACAGCAGGACACAGCGGGGGACACAGCGGGGGACAGCAGGGGACAGAGAGGGGACACAGCAGGACACAGCGGGGACACAGCTGGACACAGCGGGGTACACAGCGGGACACAGGGGGCACAGAGTGGGGACACAGCGGGGGACACAGCGGGACACAGCGGGGGAAACAGAGGGGTACACAGCGGGACACAGCCGGGAACACAGCGTGGACACAGTGGGACACACCGGGACACAGCGTCAATACAGGGGGGACAGAGCGGGTCACAGCAGGGACACAGCGAGACACAGCGGGACACAGCGAGGGACACTGAGGGACACTGCGAGGACACAGCGGGACACAGCAGGACACAGCGGGGGACACAGCGGAACACAGCGTGGGACACATCGAGGACACAGCGGGACACAGCGGGACACAGCGGGGACACAGCAGGGACACAGCAGGGACACAGCGGAGGACACAGCGGGGGACATAGCGAGACATAACGGGGAACACAGCGAGGACACAGCAGGACCCAGCAGGACACAGCGTCGATACAGCGGGGACACAGCGGGACACAGCGGGGTACACAGCTGGGGACACAACGGGACACAGCGGTGGACACAGCGAGGACACAGCGGGAGACAGCGGGGACACTGCGGGAACATAGCTGGACACAGCGGGGTACACAGCGGGACACAGCTGGGGACACAGAGTGGTACACAGAGGGACACAGCGGGAAACACAGCGAGGTCACAGCGGGGGACGAAGCGGGACAACACGGGACACAGTGTAACACAGCGAGACACAGCGGGACACAGCGGGGGACAAAGCGCGGGGACAACAGGGGACAGGGGACACAGCGGGACACAGCGGGGACACGGGTTGGACACAGCGGGGTACACAGAAAGGACACAGCCTTGCACACAGTGGGGACACAGCAGGACACAGCGGGACA
>NW_012288435.1:0-5034 GCF_000151885.1 Dipodomys ordii
CCTGAGCATACGCAGATGTGCACATCTGTGAAGAGTGGGGTAGCAATTGGAATAGAGACAGAGGGCAGGGGTAATCATTGTGTCCACAGCGGGACACATCCGTAGAGACTGCCAGTACGCAGCGTGTCACATCGGGACGCACAAAGAGACAAAAAATTAGACAGCGGGGCACACAGCGAGGACACAGGGGGACACAGAGGCGACACAGATGGGACTCAGCGGGGGACACAGCGTGGGACAAAGTGGTACACCACGGGACACAGTGTTACACATCGGGGCACATCTGGGACACAGCAGGAAAAAGCAGGGGATACAGCGGGACACAGGGGGCCACAGCGGGGGACCCAGCGGGGGACAGCGGAGACAGAGTGGCCACAGCGAGACACAGCGGTGACACAGCTGGACACAGCGAGGTACACAGCAGGACAAAGCGGGCACACAGCGGGGACACAGCGGGACACAGTGGGACACAGCGGGGACACAGCAGGACAAAGCGGGAGACACAGCGGGACACAGCAGGCACACAGCGGGGGGACACAGAGGGGTACACAGCGGGACACAGCGGGGAAAAAAGTGAGGCCACAGCAGAACACAGCGTGGGACACAGCGAGGACACAGCGGGACACAGCGGGGCACAGCTGGGACAAAGCAGTAGACACAGCGGGAAACAGTGGCGGACACAGCGGGACACAGCGTGGGACACAGGGAGGACACAGCGGGACCCAGCGGGACCCAGCGTCGATACTGCTGGGACACAGCGGGACACAGCGAGGTACACAGCTGGGGACACATCGGGACACAGCGGGGAACACAGGGAGGACATAGCGGGACCCAGCGGGACCCAGCGTCGTTACAGCGGGGACACAGCAGGACACACCGGGGTCCACAGCTGGGGACACAACAGGACACTGCGGGGGACACAGAGAGGACAAAGCGGGAAAGAGCGGTACACAGCAGGGACACTGCGGGAACATAGTGGGACACAGCGGGGTACACAGCGGGACACAGCGGTG
Organism: Dipodomys ordii; assembly: GCF_000151885.1. Taxonomy (NCBI): domain Eukaryota; kingdom Metazoa; phylum Chordata; class Mammalia; order Rodentia; family Heteromyidae; genus Dipodomys; species Dipodomys ordii. Next base: position 1,014 of record NW_012288435.1, read on the forward strand.
ACACAGAGGGGACTCAGCGGGACAAAGTGGGGGACACAGCGGCACACAGCGGGACACAGCGGGGGACACAGCAGGGGACAGCGGAAACAGAGAGGGGCGAAAGCGAGACACAGCGGTGATACAGCTGGACACAACGGAGTACACAGCGGGACACAGCGGGCACACAGCGGAACACAGCAGGGACCGAGCTGGACATAGCGGGACACAGCGAAACACAGCGTGGGACACAGCGGGACACAGCGGGGGACCCAGCGAGGACACAGCGGGACACAGCGGGGGACACAGCTGGGGACACAGAGGGACACAGCAGGGAACACAGCGAGGACACAACGGGACCCAGCAGGACACAGAGTCGATACAGCGGGGACACACGGTTACACAGCGTGGTACCCAGCTGTGGACACAACGGGACAGAGTGGGGGCACAGCGAGTCACAGCGGGACACAGCGAGGACACAGCGGGACACATTGGTGACACAGCGGGGAAACCAGCAGGACAAAGCAGCGGACACAGCGGGGGACACAGCGCGACACAGCAAGACATAGCATGGACACAGCAGTAGACACATCGGGACATAGTGGGGGACACAGCTGGGGACACAACGGGACACAGTGAGGACACAGCAGGACCCACCGGGACCCAGCGGGGGACCCAGCGAGGACACAGCAGGACACAGCGGGGGACACAGCGAGGACACAGCGGGACACAGCGGGGAACACAGCGAGGACACAGCGGGACACAGCGGGACACAGCGTCGATACAGCGGGCACACAGCGTTACACAGCGTGGTACTCAGCTGTGGACACAACGGGACACAGTGGGGGCACAGCCGGACACAGCGGGACACAGTGGGACACAGCGGGGACAAAGCGTGAGACACAGCGAGGGACAGAGCGGGAGACAGCGGGGAACACAGCGAGGACACAGCGGGACACAGCGTCGATACAGCGGGGACACAGCATTACATAGCATAGTACACATCTCTTTACACAACGGGACACAGTGGGGGCACAGCCGGACACAGCGGGACACAGTGGGACACAGCGGGGACAAAGCGTGAGACACAGCAGGGGACAGAGAGGGAGACAGCAGGGGACACAGCGAGGAAACAGCGGGACACAGCGGTGACACAGCGGTGACTCAGCGGGGGACACAGCGGGACACAGCGGGGGACACAGCGGGACACAGCGGGGGACACAGCGAGGACCCAGCGGGACACAGCGGGACACAGCGTAGATACAGCGGGCACACAGCGTTACACAGCGTGGTACACAGCTGTGGACACAACGAAATACAGTGGGGGCACAGCGGGACACAGCGGGACACAGTGGGACATAGCGGGGACAAAGCGTGAGACACAGCGGGGGACAGAGCGGGAGACAGCGGGGGACACAGCGAGGACACAGCGGGACACAGCGGGGACTCAGCGGGGGACACAGCGGGAGACAAAGAGGGACACCATGGAACACAGCGGGACACATCGGGAAACAGAAGTGACCCTGCGGGGATACAGTGGGAGACAGCTGGGGACACAGCGAGACACAGAGGGGGACAGAGCGGGAAACAGAGGGGGACAGAGCGTGGGACACAGCGAGACACAGCAGGGACGAAGCTGGTTCCAGCGGGGTACACAGAGGGACACAGCGGGGACGCAGCTGGGAATCAGCGTGACACAGCAGGACACAGCAGGACACAGCGTGGCACACAGCAGGACAAAGCGGGACACAGCGGGGACACAGCAGAGACACAGCGGGGGACACAGCGGGACAGAGTGGGGTACACAGCTGGGGACACAGCGAGGACACAGCGGGACACAGCGGGACACAGCGGGGACACATCGGGGACACTGCAGGAATATAGCAGGACACAGCGGGGTACACAGCGGGACACAGCGGGACACAGCTGGGGACACAGCGGGACACAGCGGAACACAGCGGGAGACAAAGCGGGAGACAGCGGGGCACACAGCGAGGACACAGGGGGACACAGAGGCGACATAGAGGGGACTCAGTGGGGGACACAGCGTGGGACAAAGTGGGACACCACGGGACACAGTGTTACACAGCGGGACACAGCGGGGACACTGCGGGACACAGCAGGACAAAGCGGGGGACACAGCGGGCCACAGCGGGCCACAGCGGGGGACACAGCGGGGGACAGCGGAGACAGAGAGTGGCCACAGCGAGACACAGCGGTGACACAGCTGGACACAGCGGGGTACACAGCAGGACACAGCGGGCACACAGCGGGGACACAGCGGGACACAGCGGGACACAGCGGGGACACAGCGGGACAAAGCGGGAGACACAGCGGGACACAGCAGGCACACAGCGGGGACACAGTGGGACACAGCGGGACACAGCGGGGGACAAAGCGGGACACAGTGGGGGACTCAGTGAGGACACAGCAGGACACAGCTGGGACACAGCGAGGACACAGCGGGGGACACAGTGGGGGAAACAGCGGATCACAGGGGGGAACACAGCGAGGACACAGCGGGACACAGCGGGACCCAGCGTCGATACAGAGGGGACACAGCGTTACACAGTGTGGTACACAACTGTGGACTCAACGGGACACAGTGGGGGCACAGCCGGACACAGCGGGACACAGTGGGACACAGCGGGGAAAAAGCGTGAGACACAGCAGGCGACAGAGAGGGTGACAGCAGGGGACACAGCGAGGAAACAGCGGGACACAGCGGTGACACAGCGGGGACTCAGGGGGTGACACAGCGGGACACAGCGGGGGACACAGCGGGACACAGCGCGGGACAAGGCGGGACACAGTGTGGGACAGAGCGTGGGACACAGCGAGACACAGCGGAGACAAAACTGGACACAGCGGGGTACACAGAGGGACACAGCAGGGACACAGCGGGAAAACAGCGTGAGACAAAAGGACACAGCGGGACACAGCGGGGGACACAGCGAGGACACAGCGGCACACAGTGGGGGACACAGCAAGGATAGAGCGGGAAACAGCGGGGGACACAGCAGGACATAGCGGGGGACAGAGCGGGACACAGCGGGACACAGCGGGGGAACCAGGATGGACACAGCGGTACACAGCGGGGGACAGATCGAGGACACATTGGGACACAGCGGGGACACAGCTGGACTCAGTGGGGGACACAGCAGTACACAGCGGGGGACACAGCGGGACACAGCGGGGCACACAGAGGGGGACACAGCGGGGAAAAATGCGAGGCCACAGCAGAACACAGCGTGGTACACAGCGAGGACACAGCGGGACACAGCGGGACACAGCGTCGATACAGCGGGGACACAGCGGGACACAGCGAGGTACACAGCTGGGGACACAACGGGACACAGTGGGGGCACAGCCGGACACAGCGGGACACAGCAGTACACAGCGGGGACACTGCGGAAACATAGTGGGACACAGCGGGGTACACAGCGGGACACAGCGGGACACAGGTTGGGACACAGCGGGGACAAAGCGGCAGACAGCAGGGGACACAGCGAGGACACAGCGGGACACAGCGGCGACACAGTGGGGACTCAGCGGGACAAAGCGGGGGACACAGCGTGACACAGCGTGACACAGTGGGGGACACAGCGGGGGACAGCGGAGACAGAGAGGGGCCAAAGCAAGACACAGCGGTCATACAGCTGGACACAACGGAGTACACAGCGGGACACAGCGGGCACACAGCGGGGACACAGCGGGACAGAGCGGGACACAGCAGGGAACACAGGAAGGAAACAGCGGGACCCAGTGGGACACAGCGTCGATACAGTGGGACACAGCAGGGTACACAGCTGGGGACACAACGGGACACAGCGGGGGATACAGCGAGGACACAGTGTGACCCAGCAGGACACAGCGGGGACACAGCGGGACCCAGCGGGGAAACCAGCGAGGACACAGTGGGACACAGCGGGGGACACAGCGAGAACACAGCGGGGGACACAGCGAGGACACAGCGGGACCCAGCGGGACACAGTGTCGATACAGCGGGCACACAGCGTTACACAGCGTGCTACACAGCTGTAGA
>NW_012288436.1:0-5473 GCF_000151885.1 Dipodomys ordii
GGGACACAGCGAGGACACAGCGGGACACAGCGGTGACACATCGGGGAATCAGCGGGGGACACAGCGGGACACAGCGGGGGACACAGTGGGACACAGCGGGGGACACTTCCGGACACAGTGTGGGACAGAGCGTGGGACACAGCGAGACACAGCGGGTACAAAGCTGGACACAGCGGGGTACACAGAGGGACACAGCAGGGACACAGCGGGGAAACAGCGAGGACACAGCGGCACACAGTGGGGGACACAGCAAGGACAGAGCGGGACACAGCGGGGGACAAAGCGGGACATAGCGGGGGCACAGCGGGGACACAGCGGGACACAGCGTGGGACACAGGATGGACACAGAGGTACACAGCGGGGACAGAGCAAGGACACATTGGGACACAGCGGGACTTAGCGGGGGACACAGCAGTGCACAGCGGAACACAGCGGGACACAGCGGGGACACAGCAGGGACACAGCAGGGGACACAGCGAGACACAGCGGGGGACACTGAGGGGTACACAGCGGGACACAGCGGGGTAAAAAGCGAGGCTACAGTGGAACACAGCGTGTGACACAGCAAGGACACAGTGGGACACAGCGGGACACAGTGGGGACAAAGCAGTAGACACAGCGGGACACAATGGCGGACACAGCGGGACACAGCGGGGGACACAGGGAGGACACTGTTGGACTCAGCGGGACCTAGACTCGATACAGCGGGGACACAGCGGGACACAGCGAGGTACACAGCTGGGGATACAACAGGACACAGCGGGGGACACAGCGAGGACACAGAGGGACACAGTGGGACACAGCGGGACACTGCGGGAAACATAGCGAAGACACAGCGGGGGTACAGAGCGGTACACAGCGGAACACAGCATGGGACATAGCGGGGACACAGCGGGACACAGCAGGGGATACAGTTGGACACAGCGGGGGACACTGCGGGACACAGTGTGGGACAGAGCGTGGGACACAGCAAGACACAGCGGGTACAAAGCTGGACACAGCGGGGTACACAGAGGGACACAGCAGGGAGACAGCGGGGAAACAGCGAGGACACAGCGGCACACTGTGGGGGACACAGCAAGGACAGAGCGGGACACAGCGGGGGACAAAGCGGGACATAGCGGGAGGCACAGCGGGGACACAGCGGGACACAGCGTGGGACACAGGATGGACACAGAGGTACACAGCGGGGGACAGAGCAAGGACACATTGGGACACAGCGGGACTCAGCGGGGGACACAGCAGTACACAGCGGGACACAGCGGGACACAGAGGGGAAAGAGCATGGACACAGCGGGGGACACAGAGAGACACAGCGGGGGACACAGAGGGGTACACAGCGGGACACAGCGGGGAAAAAAGCGAGGCCACAGTGGAACACAGCGTGGGACACAGCGAGGACACAGCGGGACACAGCGGGACACAGTGGGGACAAAGCAGTAGACACAGCGGGACACAATGGCGGACACAGCGGGCCACAGCGGGGGACACAGGGAGGACACAGTTGGACCCAGCGGGACCCAGACTCGATACAGCGGGGACACAGCGGGACACAGCGAGGTACACAGCTGGGGACACAACAGGACACAGCGGGGGACACAGCGAGGACACAGCGGGACACAGCGGGACACAGCGGGACACTGCGGGAACATAGCGAGACACAGCGGGGTACAGAGCGGTACACAGCGGAACACAGCTGGGGACATAGCAGGGACACAGCGGGACACAGCGGGGGACACAGCGAGGACGCAGCGGGACACAGCGGAACTCAGCGGGGGACAAAGCGGGAGACAGCAGGGGAAACACAGCGAGCACACAGCAGGACACAGCGGCCACACAGAGGGACTCAGTGGGGGACACAGCGGGGGACAAAGAGGGACACCACGGGACACAGTGAGACACAGGGGGACACAGCGGGGACACTGCGGGGACACAGCAGGACAAAGCGGGGGACACAGCGGGACACAGCGGCACACAGCGGGGGACACAGCCGGACACAGCGGGGGAAACAGTGGGGGACACAGTGGGACACGGTGGGACACAGCAGGGGACACATGGGGAACACAGCGGGACACAGCGGGGACACAGCGGGACTCAGCGGGGGACACAGCAGTATACAGCAGGACACAGCGGGGACACAGCAGGGACACAGCGGGGGACACAGCGGGACACAGCGGGACACAGCGGGGAACACAGCGGGACACAGAGGGGGACACAGAGGAGTACACAGCGGGACACAGCTGGGAACACAGCGGGTCACAGCGGGACACAGCGGGAACACAGCTGGACACAGTGGGGTACACAGTGGGACACAGGGGGCACACAGTGGGGACACAGCGGGGGACACAGCTGGACACAGCGGGTCACAGCGGGGGACACAGCGGGGGACACAGCCGGGGACAACAGAGGACAGAGAGGGGACACAGCGGCGACACAGAGGGGACACAGCTGGGGTCACAGCGTGGGACAAAGTGGGACACCACGGGACACAGTGTTACACAGCGGGACACAGCGGGGACACTGCGGGACACAGCAAGATAAAGCGGGGTACACAGCGGGACACAGCGGGACACAGCGGGGGACAGCGGGGGACACAGCGGGACACAGTGGGCTACAAAGTGAGGTCATAGCGGGACACAACAGGGTACACAGCGAGGACACAGCGGGGGACACAGCGGGACACAGTGGGGAACACAGCGAGGACACAGCGGGACACATCGGGACACAGCGTCCATACAGCGGGGAGGCAGCGTTACACAGCGTGGTACACACTGTGGACACAACGGGACACAGTGGGGGCACAGCGGGACACAGCGGGACACAGTGGGACACAGCGGGGACAAAGCATGAGACACAGCGAGGGACAGAGAGGGAAACAGCAGAGGACACAGCGAGGAAACAGCGGGACACAGCGGTGACACAGCGGGGACTCAGCGGGGGACACAGTGGGACACAGCGGGGGACACTGCGGGACACAGCGGGGGACACTTCGGGACACAGTGTGGGACAAAGCGTGGGACACAGTGAGACACAGCGGGGACAAAGCTGGACACAGCGGGGTACACAGAGGGACACAGCAGGGACACAGCGGGGAAACAGCGTGACACAAAAGGACACAGCTGGACACAGCGGGGGACACAGCGAGGACACAGCGGCACACAGTGGGGGACACAGCAAGGACAGAGCGGGACACAGCGGGGGACAAAGCGGGACATAGCGGGGGCACAGCGGGGACACAGCGGGACACAGCGTGGGACACAGGATGGACACAGAGGTACACAGCGGGGACAGAGCAAGGACACATTGGGACACAGCGGGACTTAGCGGGGGACACAGCAGTACACAGCGGAACACAGCGGGGCACAGAGGGGAAAGAGCATGGACACAGCGGGGGACACAGCGAGACACAGCGGGGGACACCGAGGGGTACACAGCGGGACACAGCGGGGAAAAAAGCGAGGCCACAGTGGAACACAGCGTGGGACACAGCAAGGACACAGCGGGACACAGCGGGACACAGTGGGGACAAAGCAGTAGACACAGCGGGACACAATGGCGGACACAGCGGGACACAGCGGGGGACACAGGGAGGACACAGTTGGACCCAGCGGGACCCAGACTCGATACAGCGGGGACACAGCGGGACACAGCGAGGTACACAGCTGGGGACACAACAGGACACAGCGGGGGACACAGCGAGGACACAGAGGGACACAGTGGGACACAGCGGGACACTGCGGGAACATAGCGAGACACAGCGGGGTACAGAGCGGTACACAGCGGAACACAGCTGGGGACATAGCAGGGACACAGCGGGACACAGCGGGGGACACAGCGAGGACGCAGCGGGACACAGCGGAACTCAGCGGGGGACAAAGCGGGAGACAGCAGGGGACACAGCGAGCACACAGCAGGACACAGCGGCCACACAGAGGGACTCAGTGGGGGACACAGCGGGGGACAAAGAGGGACACCACGGGACACAGTGAGACACAGGGGGACACAGGGGGGACACTGCGGGGACACAGCAGGACAAAGCGGGGGACACAGCGGGACACAGCGGCACACAGCAGGGGACACAGCCGGACACAGCGGGGGAAACAGTGGGGGACACAGTGGGACACGGTGGGACACAGCAGGGGACACATGGGGAACACAGCGGGACACAGCGGGGACACAGCGGGACTCAGCGGGGGACACAGCAGTATACAGCAGGACACAGCGGGGACACAGCAGGGACACAGCGGGGGACACAGCGGGACACAGCGGGACACAGCGGGGAACACAGCGGGACACAGAGGGGGACACAGAGGAGTACACAGCGGGACACAGCTGGGAACACAGCGGGTCACAGCGGGACACAGCGGGAACACAGCTGGACACAGTGGGGTACACAGTGGGACACAGGGGGCACACAGTGGGGACACAGCGGGGGACACAGCGGGACACAGCGGGTCACAGCGGGGGACACAGCGGGGGACACAGCGGGGGACAACAGAGGACAGAGAGGGGACACAGCGGCGACACAGAGGGGACACAGCTGGGGTCACAGCGTGGGACAAAGTGGGACACCACGGGACACAGTGTTACACAGCGGGACACAGCGGGGACACTGCGGGACACAGCAAGATAAAGCGGGGTACACAGCGGGACACAGCGGGGGACAGCGGGGGACACAGCGGGACACAGTGGGCTACAAAGTGAGGTCATAGCGGGACACAACAGGGTACACAGCGAGGACACAGCGGGGGACACAGCGGGACACAGTGGGGAACACAGCGAGGACACAGCGGGACACATCGGGACACAGCGTCCATACAGCGGGGAGGCAGCGTTACACAGCGTGGTACACACTGTGGACACAACGGGACACAGTGGGGGCACAGCGGGACACAGCGGGACACAGTGGGACACAGCAGGGACAAAGCATGAGACACAGCGAGGGACAGAGAGGGAAACAGCAGAGGACACAGCGAGGAAACAGCGGGACACAGCGGTGACACAGCGGGGACTCAGCTGGGGACACAGTGGGACACAGCGGGGGACACTGCGGGACACAGCGGGGGACACTTCGGGACACAGTGTGGGACAAAGCGTGGGACACAGTGAGACACAGCGGGGACAAAGCTGGACACAGCGGGGTACACAGAGGGACACAGCAGGGACACAGCGGGGAAACAGCGTGACACAAAAGGACACAGCTGGACACAGCGGGGGACACAGCGAGGACACAGCGGCACACAGTGGGGGACACAGCAAGGACAGAGCGGGACACAGCGGGGGACAAAGCGGGACATAGCGGGGGCACAGCGGGGACACAGCGGGACACAGCGGGGGACAGAGCGGGACACATCGGGACACTGCGGGGCACAGCGGGGGACACAGCGGGACACAGCGGGGGACACAGGGAGGACACAGCTTAACACAGCATGGGACAAAGCGAGGACACAGCAGGACACAGCGAGACACAGCG
>NW_012288437.1:0-11446 GCF_000151885.1 Dipodomys ordii
CGGGGACACAGCGTTACACAGCGTGGTACACAACTTTGGACACAATGTGTGACACAGTGGGGGCACAGCCGGACACAGCGGGACACAGTGGGACACAGCAGGGACAAAGCGTGAGACACAGCGGGGGACAGAGAGGGAGAAAGCAGGGGACACAGCGAGGACACAGCGGGACACAGCGGTGACACAAAGGGGACTCAGCGGGGGACACAGTGGGACACAGCGGGGGACACTGCGGGACACAATGTGGGACAGAGCGTGGGACACAGCGAGACACAGCGGGGACAAAGCTGGACACAGCGGGGTACACAGAGGGACACAGCAGGGACACAGCGGGGAAACAGCGTGACACAAAAGGACACAGCGCGACACAGTGGGGGACACAGCAAGGACAGAGCGGGACACAGCGGGGGACAAAGCGGGACATAGCGGGGGACACAGCGGGGACACAGCGGGACACAGCATGGGACACAGGAAGGACACAGCGGTACACAGCGGGGGACAGAGCGAGGACACATTGGGACACAGCGGGGACACAGCGGGACTCAGCGGGGGACACAGCAGTACACAGCGGGACACAGCGGGACACAGAGGGGAAAGAGCATGGACACAGCGGGGGACACAGAGAGACACAGCGGGGGACACAGAGGGGTACACAGCGGGACACAGCAGGGATAAAAGCGAGGCCACAGCGGAACACAGCGTGGGACACAGCGAGGACACAGCGGGACACAGCGGGACACAGTGGGGACAAAGCAGTAGACACAACGGGACACAATGGCGGACACAGCGGGACACAGCGGGGGACACAGGGAGGACACTGCGGGACCCAGCGGGACCCAGCCTCGATACAGCAGGGACACAGCGGGACACAGCGAGGTACACAGCTGGGGACACAACAGGACACAGCGGGGGACACAGCGAGGACACAGCGGGACACAGCGGGACACTGCGGGAACATAGCGGGACACAGCGGGGTACAGAGCGGTACACAGCAGAACACAGCTGGGGACATAGGGGGGGCACAGCGGGACACAGCGGGGGACACAGCGAGGACGCAGCGGGACACAGCGGAACACAGCGGGGGACAAAGCAGGAGACAGCGGGGGAAACAGCGAGCACACAGCGGGACACAGCGGCCACATAGAGGGGACTCAGCGGGGAACACAGCGGGGGACAAAGAGTGACACCACGGGACACAGTGAGACACAGCGGGACACAGCGGGACACTGTGGGGACACAGTAGGACAAAGCGGGGGACACAGCGGGACACAGCGGAACAAAGCGGGGGACAGAGCGGAGACAGAGTAGGGCCACAGCGGGACACCTCGGTGACACAGCTGGACACAGCGGGGTACACATCGGGACACAGCGGGCACACAGCGGGGACACAGCGGGACACAGCGGGGACAGAGCGGGACACAGTCGGACAAAGCGGGACACAGTGGGGGACACAGCGGGACACAGCGGGGGACCCAGCAAGAACACAGCGGGACACAGAGGGGGACACAGTGAGGACACAGCGGGGGACACAGCAGGTGACACAGCGGGACACAGCGGGGAACACAGCGAGGACACAGCGGGACACAGCGGGACACAGCGTCGATACAGAGGGGACTCAGCGGAGGACACAGCGGGGGAAACAGCGGGGACAAAGTGAGACACCACGGGACACAGTGTGACACAGCGGGACACAGCGGGGACACTGCGGGGACACAGCAGTACAAAGCGGGGGACATAGCGGGACACAGTGGCACACATTGGGGGACACAGCGGGGGACAGCGGAGACAGAGATGGGCCACAGCGGGACACAGCGGTGACAGCTGGACACAGAGGGGTACACAGCGGGACACAGCGGGCACACCGGGGACACAGAGGCACAAAGCGGGACACAGTGGGGACACAGTGGGACACAGCGGGACAAAGCTGGGGACACAGCGGGACACAGCTGGGGACACAGCGAGGACACAGCGGGATACAGCGGGGGACACAGTGAGGACACAGCGGGACACAGCCGGGGAAAAAGCGGGAAACAGCGGGGACACAGCAGTGGACACAGTGGGACACAGCGGGGGACACAGCCGGACACAGCGGGGGAAACAGTTGGGGACACAGTGGGACACAGTGGGACACAGCGGGGGACACATGGGGAACACAGCGGGACACAGCGGGGACACAGCGGGACTCAGCGGGGGACACAACAGTATACAGCAGGACACAGCGGGGACACAGCAGGGACACAGCGGGGGACACAGCGGGACACAGCGGGGAACACAGCGGGACACAGAGGGGGACACAGAGGGGTACACAGCGGGACACAGCTGGGAACACAGCGGGTCACAGCGGGACACAGCGGGAACACAGCTGGACACAGCGGGGTACACAGTGGGACACAGGGGGCACACAGTGGGGACACAGCGGGGGACACAGCGGGACACAGCGGGTCACAGTGGGGGACACAGCGGGGGACACAGCGGGGGACAGCAGAGGACAGAGAGGGGACACAGCGGCGACACAGAGGGCACGCAGCTGGGGACACAGCGTGGGACAAAATGGGACACCACGGGACACAGTGTTACACAGCGGGACACAGCGGGGACACTGCGGGACACAGCAAGATAAAGCGGGGGACACAGCGGGACACAGCGGGACACAGCGGGGGACAGCGGGGGACACAGCGGGACACAGTGGGCTACCCAGTGAGGACACAGCGGGACACAACAGGGGACACAGCGAGGACACAGCGGGGGACACAGCGGGGGACACAGCGGGACACAGTGGGGAACACAGCGAGGACACAGCGGGACACAACGGGACACAGCGTCGATACAGCGGGGAGGCAGCGTTACATAGCGTGGTACACACTGTGGACACAACGGGACACAGTGGGGGCACAGCGGGACACAGCGGGACACAGTGGGACACAGCGGGGAGACAGCAGGGACACAGTGGGGGACACAGCGGGACACAGCGGGTCACAGCGGGGAACACAGCGGGACACAGCAGGGGACACAGCGAGGACACAGCGGGTCACAACGGGACACAGAGTGGGACAAAGCAGGAGACAGCGAGGGACAAAGAGAGGACCCAGCTGGACACAGCGGGGTACACAGCGGGACACAGCGGGGGACACAGAAGGGTACACAGCAGTACAAAGCGAGAAACACAGTGAGGTCACACCGGGGGCCAAAGCGGGACAACACGGGACACAGTGTGACACAGTGTGACACAGCGGGGACACTGCAGGGGCACAGCGGGACAAAGCGGGCGACACAGCGGGACACAACGGGACACAGCGGGAGACACAGCGGGGGACAGCTGGGGACAGAGAGGGGACACAGCGGGAGACACAAAGCGGGACAGCAGGGGACAGAGAAAGGACACAGCGGGACACAGCGGGAACACAGCTGGACACAGCGGCGTACACAGTGGGACACAGGGGGCACACAGTGGGGACACAGCAGAGGACAAAGCTGGACACAGCGGGTCACAGCGGGGGACACAGCGGGACACAGCGGGGGACACAGAGGGGTACACAGCGGGACACAGCCGGGAACACAGCGCTGACACAGTGGGACACACCGGGACACAGCGGGACACAGTGGTACACAGCGGTACACAGCGGGGGACACAGTGGGACAAAGCGCGGACACAGCAGGACACAGCGGGACACAGCGGGGGACACAGCCGTACACAGCTTGGGACACAGCGAGGACAAAGCGGGACACAGCGGGACAGAGCGGGGACACAGCAGGGACTCAGCAGGGACACAGCGAGGGACACAGCGGGGGACACAGCGGGACACAACGAGGAACACATCGAGGACACAGCGGGACCCAGCAGGACACAGCGTCGATACAGATGGGACACAGCGGGACAAAGCGGGGACACTGCGGGAACATAGCGGGACACAGCGGGTACAGAGCAGGACACAGCGGGGTCACAGAGTGGTACACAGCGGGACACATCGGGAAACAAAGCGAGGTCACAGCGGGGGACAAAGCGGGACAACACGGAACACAGTGTGACACAGCGGGACACAGCGGGACACAGCGGGGTACACAGAGGGACACAGCAGGCACACAGCGGGGACACAGCGGGACACAACGGGACACAGCGGGGACACAGTGGGACACAGCGGGACAAAGCGGCAGACACAGCGGGACACAGCAGGCACACAGCGGGGACAAAGCGGGACACAGCGGGACACAGCGGGGACAGAGCGGGACACAGCCGGACAGAGCGGGACACAGCAGGGGACACAGTGGGACACAGTTGGGGACCCAGTGAGGACACAGCTGGACACAGCAGGGGACACAGCGAGGACACAGCGGGGGACACAGCGGGACACAGTGGGGAACACAGCGAGGACACAGCAGGACACAGCGTCGATACAGCGGGGACACAACGTTACACAGCGGGGGACAGAGAGGGAGAAAGCAGGGGACACAGCGAGGACACAGCGGGACACAGCGGTGACACAACGCGGACTCAGCGGGGGACACAGCGGGACACAGCGGGGGACACAGTGGGACACAGCGGGGGACACTGCGGGACACAGTGTGGGACAGAGCGTGGGACACAGCGAGACACAGCGGGTACAAAGCTGGACACAGCGGGGTACACAGAGGGACACAGCAGGGACACAGCGGGGAAACAGCGAGGACACAGCGGCACACAGTGGGGGACACAGCAAGGACAGAGCGGGACACAGCGGGGGACAAAGTGGGACATAGCGGGGGACACAGCGGGGACACAGCGGGACACAGCGTGGGACACAGGAAGGACACAGAAGTACACAGCGGGGGACAGAGCGAGGACACATTGGGACACAGCGGGATTCAGCGGGGAACACAGCAGTACACAGCGGACACAGCGGGACACAGAGGAGAAAGTGCATGGACACAGCGGGGGACACAGCGAGACACAGCGGGGGACACAGAGGGGTACACAGCGGGACACAGCGGGGAAAAAAGCGAGGCCACAGCGGAACACAGCGTGGGACACAGCGAGGACACAGAGGGACACAGCGGGACACAGCGGGACACTGCGGGAACATAGCGAGACACAGCGGGGTACAGAGCGGTACACAGCGGAACACAGCTGGGGACATAGCGGGGACACAGCGGGACACAGCGGGGGACAAAGCGGGAGACAGCGGGGGACACAGCGAGCACACAGCAGGACACAGCGGCCACACAGAGGGGACTCAGTGGGGGACACAGCGGGGGACAAAGAGGGACACCACGGGACACAGTGAGACACAGCGGGACACAGCGGGACACTGTGGGGACACAGTAGGACAAAGCGGGGTACACAGCGGGACACAGCGGGCACACAGCGGGGACACAGCGGGACACAGCAGGGACAGAGCGGGACACAGTCGGACACAGCGGGACACAGTGGGGGACACAGCGGGACACAGCGGGGAACACAGCGAGGACACAGCGGGACACAGCGGGACACAGCGTCGATACAGAGGGGACTCAGCGGAGGACACAGCGGGGGAAACAGCGGGGGACAAAGTGGGACACCACGGGACACAATGTGACACAGCGGGACACAGCGGGGACACTGCGGGGACACAGTAGGACAAAGCGGGGGACATAGCGGGACACAGCGGCACACAGCGGGGGACACAGCCGGACACAGCGGGGGAAACAGTGGGGGACACAGTGGGACACGGTGGGACACAGCGGGGGACACATGGGAAACACAGCGGGACACAGCGGGGACACAGCGGGACTCAGCGGGGGACACAGCAGTATACAGCAGGACACAGCGGGGACACAGCAGGGACACAGCGGGGGACACAGCGGGACACAGCGGGGAACACAGCGAGACACAGAGGGGGACACAGAGGGGTACACAGCGGGACACAGCTGGGAACACAGCTGGTCACAGCGGGACACAGCGGGAACACAGCTGGACACAGCGGGGTACACAGTGGGACACAGGGGGCACACAGTGGGGACACAGCGGGGGACACAGCGGGACACAGCGGGTCACAGCGGGGGACACAATGGGGGACACAGCGGGGGACAGCAGAGGACAGAGAGGGGACACAGCGGCGACACAGAGGGGACGCAGCTGGGGACACAACGTGGGACAAAGTGGGACACCACGGGACACAGTGTTACGCAGCGGGACACAGCGGGGACACTGCGGGACACAGCAAGATAAAGCGGGGGACACAGCGGGACACAGCGGGACACAGCGGGGGAAAGCGGGGGACACAGCGGGACACAGTGGGCTACCCAGTGAGGACATAGCGGGACACAACAGGGGACACAGCGAAGACACAGCGGGGGACACAGCGGGACACAGTGGGGAACACAGCGGGACACAACGGGACCCAGCGTCGATACAGCGGGGAGGCAGCGTTACACAGCGTGGTACACACTGTGGACACAACGGGACACAGTGGGGGTACAGCGGGACACAGTGGGACACAGCAGGGACAAAGCGTGAGACACAGCGAGGGACAGAGAGGGAAACAGCAGGGGACACAGCGAGGAAACAGTGGGACACAGCGGTGACACAGCGGGGACTCAGCGGGGGACACAGTGGGACACAGCGGGGGACACTGCGGGACACAGCGGGGGACACGTCGGGACACAGTGTGGGACAGAGCGTGGGACACAGCGAGACACAGCGGGGACAAAGCTGGACACAGCGGGGTACACAGAGGGACACAGCAGGGACACAGCGGGGAAACAGCGTGACACAAAAGGACACAGCTGGACACAGCAGGGTACACAGCGGGACACAGCGGGCACACAGCGGGGACACAGCGGGACACAGTGGGGACACAGTCGGACACAGCGGGACACAGCGGGGGACACAGCGGGACACAGCGGGGGACCCAGCAAGGACACAGCGGGACACAGCGGGAAACACTGGGAGGTCACAGCGGGGGACAAAACGGGACAACACGGGACACAGTGTGACAGAGGGGGACACAGCAGTGACACTGCAGGGGCACAGCGGGACAAAGCGGGCGACACAGTGAGACACAGCGGGGGACACAGCGGGGGACAGCAGGGGACAGAGAGGGTACACAGCGGGACACAGCCGGAAACACAGCGCGGACACAGCGGGACACACCGGGACACAGCGTCAATACAGCGGGGACAGAGAGGGTCACAGCAGGGACAGAGCGGGACACAGCGGGGGACAGCGGGGGACACAGCGGGACACAGCGGGGACACAGCGGGACACAGCGGGACACAGCGGGGAACACAGCGGAACACAGTGTGGGACACAGCGAGGACACAGCAGGACACAGCGGGACATAGCGGGGACAGAGCGGGACACAGTCGGACACAGCGGGACACAGCGGGGGACACAGCGGGACACCAGCGGGGGACCCAGCGAGGACATAGCGCTACACAGCGTGGGACACAGCGAGGACACAGCGGTGGACACAACGGGGGACACAGCGGGACACAGCGGGGAACACAGCGAGGACACAGCGGGACACAGCGGGAAACACTGCGAGGTCACAGCGGGGGTCAAAGCGGGACAACACGGGACACAGTGGGACACAGTGGGACACAGTGGGGACACTGCAGGGGCATAGCGGGACACAGTGGGCGACACAGCGAGACACAGCGGGGGACAAAGCGGGGGACAGCAGGGGACAGAGAGAGGACACAGCGGGACACAACGGGACACAGCGGGGGACACAGAGGGGTACACAGCTGGACACAGCCGGGAACACAGCGCGGACACAGCGGGACACACCGGGACACAGCATCAATACAGCGGGAACAGAGAGGGTCACAGCAGGGACAAAGCGGGAAACAGCGGGACACAGCGGGGGACACAGCGGGACACAGCGGGGACACAGCGGGACACAGCGGGACACAGCGGGGGACACAGAGGAACACAGCGTGGGACACAGCGAGGACACAGCAGGACACAGCGGGACACAGAGGCGACACAGCAGGGACACAGCAGGGACACAGCGGGGACACAGTGGGGGCACAGCGGGACACAGCGGGACACAGTGGGACACAGCAGGGACAAAGCGTGAGACACAGCGGGGTACAGAGCTGGAGACAGCGGGGGACACAGCCAGGACACGGGGACACAGCGTTGACACAGCGGGGTCTCAGCGGGGGACACAGCGGGAGACAAAGAGGGACACCACAGAACACAGCGGGACACAGCAGGAAACAGCAGTGACACTGCGGGGACACAGTGGGACACAGCGGGGGACACAGCGGGACACAGAGGGGACAGAGCGGGACACAGTGGGGGCATAGCGTGGGACACAGCGAGACACAGCGGGGACAAAGCTGGACACAGCGGGATACACAGAGGGGCACAGCGGGGACGCAGTGGGGAAACAGCGTGACACAGCAGGACACAGCGGGACACAGCGGGGGACACAGCAAGGACACAGCGGCACACAACAAGGACACAGTGGGACACAGCGGGGGACACAGCGGGACATAGTGGGGTACACAGCGGGGGACACAGCGGGACACAGCGGGACACCGCGGGGGACACAGGGAGGACACAGCAGGACACAGCGGGGGACAGAGCGAGGACACATTGGGACACATTGGGACACAGCGTGATTCAGCGGGGGACACGGCAGTATACAGCGGGACAAAGCGGGACACAGCGGGGACACAGCAGAGACACAGCGGGGGACAGAGTGGTACACAGCGGGGGACACAGGGATGATTGACCAGGACCCAGCGGGACCCAGCGTGGATACAGCAGGGACCCAGCTGGACCCAGCGGGACACAGCGGGGACACAGCAGTAGACACAGCGGGACACAGCGTTGGACAAAGGGAGGACACAGCGGGACACAGCGGGACCAGCGTCGATACAGCAGGGACACAGCGGGACACAGTGGGGTACACAGCTGGGGACACAGCAAGGACACAGCGGGACACAGTGGGACACAGCGGGGACACTGCGGGAACATAGCAGGACACAGCGGGGTACACAGCGGGACACAGCGGGACACAGCTGGGGACACAGCGGGGACACAGCGGGACACAGCGGAACACAGCGGGAGTCAAAGCGGGAGACAGCGGGGGACACAGCGAGGACACAGGGGGACACTGCGAGACACAGAAGGAGAAAGCGGGGGACACAGCGGGACACAGCGGGCCACAGCGGGGCACACAGCGGTGGACAGCGGAGACAGAGAGTGGCCACAGCGAGACAAAGCGGTGACACAGCTGGACACAGCGGGGTACACAGCGGGACACAGCGGGCACACAGCGGGGACACAGCGGGACACAGCGGGACACAGCAGGCACACAGCGGGGACACAGCGGGACACAGCGGGGACAGAGAGGGACATAGCCGGACACAGCGGACACAGCGGGGGACACAGCGGGACACAGTGGGGGACCCAGTGAGGACACAGCGGGACACAGCAGGGACACAGCAAGGACACAGCAGGGGACAAAGCGGGGGACACAGCGGAACACAGCGGGCACACAGTGGGACACAGCGGGACACAACAGGCACACAGCGGGGACACAGTGGGACACAGCGGGACACAGCGGGGACAGAGAAGGACATAGCCGGACTTGCGGGACACAGCGGGGGACACAGCGGGACACAGTGGGGGACCCAGTGAGGACACAGCGGGACACAGCAGGGGACACAGCAAGGACACAGCGGGGGACACAGCAGGGGACACAGCGGGACACAGCGGGGAACACAGCGAGGACACAGCGGGACACAGTGGGACAGAGTGTCGATACAGCGGGGACACAGCGTTACACAGCATGGTACACAGTTGTGGACACAACGGGACACAGCGGGACTCAGCGGGGCACAGCAGTACACAGCGGGACACACCGGGACACAGCGGGGACACAGCAGGGACACAGCGGGGGACACAGCGGGACACAGCGGGGGACACAGGGAGGACACAGCGGGACAAAGCGGGGACACAGCGTCGATATGGCAGGGACACAGCAGGACACAGGGGGGAAAAAAGCGAGGACACAGCGGAACACAGCTTGGGACACAGCGAGGACACAGCGAGGACACAGCTTGACACAGCGGGGACACAGCCGTAGACACAGCGGGACACAGTGGCAGACACAGCGGGACACAGCGGAGAACACAGCGAGGACACAGCGGGACCCAGGGCGACACAGCGTCGATACAGCGGGGACACAGCGTTACACAGCGTGGTACACAGCTGTGAACACAACTGGACACAGTGGGGGCACAGCGGGACACAGTGGGACACAGCAGGGACAAAGCTTGAGACACAGCGGGGTACAGAGGGGGAGACAGCAGGGGACACAGCGAGGACACAGCGGTACACAGCGCTAACACTGCGGGGCACACAGCGGTACACAGCAGGGAACACAGCGGGACATAGTGGGGGCACAGCGGGGGACACAGCGGGACACAGCGGGACACAGCGGGGGACACAGGAAGTATACAGCGGTACACAGCAGGGGACAGAGCGAGGACACATTGGGACACAGCGGGGACACATCGGGACTCAGCGGGGGACGCAGCAGTACACAGCGGGACACAGCGGGACACAGCGGGGACACAGCAGGAACACAGCACGGGACACAGCGGGAAACAGCGGGGGACACAGAGGGGTACACAGCGGGACACAGCGAGGAAAAAAGCGAGGTCACAGCAGAACACAGCGTGTGACAGAGCGTGGGACACAGCGAGGACACAGCGGGACACAGCGGGACACAGCGGGGACAAAGAATTAGACACAGCGGGACACAGTGGCAGACACGGCGGGACATAGCTTGGGACACAGGGAGGACACAGCGGGACCCAGTGGGAACCAGCGTCGATCCAGCGTGGACACAGCGGGACACAGCGAGGTACACAGCTGGGGACACAACGGGACACAGCGGGGGACACAGCGAGGACACAGCGGGACACAGCGGGACACTGTGGGAACATAGCGGGACACAGCGGGGTACACAGCGGGACACAGCTGGACACAGCTGGGGACATAGCGGGGACACAGCGGGACACAGCGGGGGAAACAGCGAGGACATAGCGTGACACAGCGGGAACACAGCGGGGAACAAAGCGGGAGACAGCGGGGGACACAGCGAGGACACAGCAGGACACAGCGGCCACAAAGAGGGGACTCAGCGGTGGACACAGCGGGGACAAATAGGGACACCACGGGACACAGTGGGACACAGTGGGACACAGCGGGACACTGCGGGGACACAGCAGGACAAAGCGGGGGACACAGCGGGACACAGCGGGCACACAGCGGGGACACAGCGGGACACAGCGGGACACAGCGGGGACAGAGCGGGACACAGTCGGACACAGCGGGACACAGCGGGGGACACAGCAGGACACAAAGAGGGACACCACGGAACACAGCGGGACACAGCAGTAAACAGCAGTGACACTGCGGGGACACAGTGGGACACAGCGGGGTACACAGCGGGACACAGCGGGCACA
>NW_012288438.1:0-24633 GCF_000151885.1 Dipodomys ordii
ACTCCTCCTCCTCCTTCTTGTTCTTCTTGTTCTTGTTCTTCTTCTTCTTGTTCTTGTTCTTGTTCTTCTTCTTCTTCTTCTTCTTCTTCTTCTTCTTCTTCTTCTTCTTCTTCTTCTTCTTCTTCTTCTTCTTCTTCTTCTTCTCTTTCTTCTGCTTCTTCTTTTCCTGCTTCTTCTGCTTCTACTGCTTCTCTTTCTGCATCTGCTTCTCCTTCTGCTTCTCCTATTTCTTCTGCGGCTCTTCCTTCTCCTACTTGTACTTCTCCTTCTGCTTCTGCTTCTTCTGCTTCTCCTTCTGCATCTTCTTCTGCTTCTGCTTCTCCTTCTGCTGCTTCTTCTGCTTCTGTTTCTCCTTCTGCTTCTCCTTCTGCTTCTTCTGCTTCTGCTTCTCCTTCTGCTTCTTCTGCTTCTCCTTCTGATTCTCCTTCTGCTTCTCCTTCTGTTTCTCCTTCTCCTTCTCGTTCTTCTGCTTTTCTTTCTGCTTCTCCTTCTGCTTCTGCTGCAACTGCTACGGCTTCTTCTGTTTCTTCTGCGTCTCCTTCTGCTTTTGATTCTCTTTCAGCTTCTGCTTCTCCTTCAGCTTCTCATTCAGCTTCTCCAGATTCTGCTTCTTCTGCTTCTCCTGCTTCCGCTTTTGCTTCAGGTTTTGCTTCTGCTTCTTCGGATTCTTATGCTTCTGCTTCTCCTGCTTCTACTTCTTCTGCTTCCCCTCCTCTTTCTGCTTCTCCTTCTGTTTCTGCTTCTCCTTCTTCTTCTGCTTCTTGTCCTTCTCCTGTTTCTTCTGCTTCTGCTTCTCCTGCTTCTGCTTCTTCTGCTTTTCCTGCTTCTCTTTCTGCTTCTCCTTCTGCTTTTCCTTCTCCTTCTGCTTCTGCTCCTTCTCCTTCTTCTGTTTCTTCTTCTTCTGCTTTTCCCGCTTCTGCTTCTTCTCCTTCTCCTGCTTCTCGTTCTGCATCTCTTCGTCGGCTTCTCTTTCTACTTCTGCTTCTTCTGATTCTGCTTCTTCTACTTCTTCTCTCCTTCTGCTTCTGCTTCTTCTGCTTCTCCTGCTTCTCCTTCTGCATCTCCTTCTGCTTGTGCTTTTCGTCTGCTTCTTCTTCTGCTTCTGCTTCTCCTTCTCCTTCTTCTGCTTCTCCGTATGATTCTGCTTCTTCTGCCTTTCCTGATTCTCCTTCTGCTTCTCCTTCTTCTTCTCCTTCTGTTTCTCCTTCTCCTTCTCGTTCTTCTGCTATTCCTTCTGCTTCTCTTTCTGCTTCTGCATCTTCAGCTTCTTCTGCTACTGCTTCTGCTTCTTCTGTTTCTTCTGCTTCTCCTTCTGCTTCTCCTTCTGCTTTTGCTTCTCTTTCTGCTTCTGCTTCTCCTTCTGGTTCTCCTTCTTCTTCTCCAGATTCTGCTTCTTCTGCTTCTCCTTCCGCTTCAGCTTCTGCTTCTGCTTCTTCGGCTTCTTCTGCTTCTATTCCTGCTTCTCCTTCTGTTTCTGCTTCTCTTTCTGCTTCTGTTTCTTCTCTTTCTTCTGCTTATGCTTCTCCTGCTTCTCCTGCTTCTCCTTCTGTTTCTCTTTATTCTTATACTTCTGCTTCTCCTTCTCCTTCTCTTTCTTCTGCTTCTCCTTCTGCTTCTGCTTCTGCTTCTGCTTCTCCTTCTGCATCTTCTTCTGTTGCTTCTCCTTCTGCATCTTCTTCTGTTTCAACTTCTCCTTCTTCTGCTTTTCATTCTGCTTCTGCTTCTCCTGCTTCTGCTTCTTCTGCTTCTCCTTCTCCTTCTCCTTCTCTTTCTGCTTCTGCTTATCAATCTGTTTCTCCTACTCCTAATCCTTCTCTTTCTCCTTCTCTTTCTTCTTCTTCTTCTTCTTCTTCTTCTGCTTTTCCTGCTTCTTCTTCTTCTGCTTCTTCTTCTTTTTCTGCTTTTTCAGTTTCTTCTGCTTCAGCTTCTGCTTCTTCTGCTTCTCCTTCTGCTTCTGTTTCTCCTTCTGCTTCTGCTCTTCTCCTTCTTCTGTTTCTTCTGCTTCTGCTTCTCCTGCTTCTCCTTCTTCTGCTTCTCCTACTTCTCCTTCTGCTTCTCCGTCTCATTCTCCTTCTCCTTCAATTTCTCCTTCTTGTGCTTCTCATTCTGCTTCTGCTTCTGCTTCTCCTGCTTCTGCTTCTTCTGTTTCTCCTTCTGCTTCTCCTTCTGCTTCTCTTTCTGCTTCTAATTCTGCTTCTGCTCCTCCTACTCCTAATCCTTCTCTTTCTCCTTCTTATTCTTCTTCTTCTCGTTCTGCTTCTGCTTCTGCTGCTTGTTCTGTATCTTCTGCTTCTGCTTTTCCAGCTTCTGATGCTTCTGCTTCTCCTTCTGCTTCAGGTTCTCCTTCTGCTTCTTCAGCTTCTTCTGTTTCTTCTGCTTCTGCTTCTCCTGCAACTGCTTCTTCTGCTTCTGTTTCTATTTCTGCTTCTCCTTCTGCTTCTCCTTCTGCAACTTCTCCTTCTTCTGTTTCTTCTTCTGCTTCTCCCGCTTCTGCTTCTTCTGCTTCTCCTGATTGTCCTTCTGCTTCTGCTTCTCCTTCTCCCTCTTCTGCTTCTCTTTCTGCTTCTGCTTCTTCTGATTCTCCAACTTCTCCTTCTGTTTCTGCTTCTCTTTCTGCTTCTGCATCTCCTTCTGCTTCACCTTCTGCTGCTCCTTCTCCTTCTTATGTTTCTCCCTCTGCTTCTATTTCTGCTTCTTATGCTTCTTCTTTTTCTTCTGCTTCTCCTGCTTCTGCTTCCTATGCTTCTACGGCTTCTTCTTCTGGTTCTGCTTCTTCTGCTTCTACTTCTCTTTCTGCTTCTGCTTCTCCTGCTTGTTTTTCTGCTTCTTCTGCTGCTTCTCCTTCTGCTGCTTCTTTTACTACTCCTTGTGCTTCTCTTTTTGCTTCTCCTTCTGTTTCTGCTTCTGCTTCTTCTGTTTCTCCTGCCTGAATTTCTGGTTCTACTTCTTCTGCTGCTTCTCCTTCTGCTTCTGCTTCTCCTTCTGCTAATGTTTCTGCTTCTTCTGCTTCTTCTCTTTCGGCTTCTCCTGCTTCTGCTTCTTGTCCTTCTCCTGCTTCTCTTTCTGCTTGTCATTCTGCTTCTGCTTCTCCTTCTGCTTCTCCTCCTTCACCTTCTCCTACTTCTGCTTCTCCTTCAGCTTCTGCTTCTTCTGCTTTTCCTTATGCTTCTGCTTCTGCTTCTCCTTCTCCTTCTTTTGCTTCTCCTTTTGCTTCTGCTTCTTCTGCTTTTCCTGCTTCTCCTCCTGCTTCTGCTTCTTCTGCTTCTCCTGTTTCTCCTTCTGCATCTTCTTCTGCTTCTCCTTCTCTTCTTCTGCTTCTCCTTCTGATTCTCCTTTTGCTTCTTCTTCGTCTGCTTTACCTGCGTCTCTTTCTGCTTCTCCTTCTTTTTCTCCTTCTGTTTCTCCTTATCCTTCTTGTTCCTCTGCTTTTCCTTCTGCTTATGCTGCAACTGCTTCTGCTTCTACTTCTTCTGTTTCTTTTGCTTCTCCTTCTGCTTTTGATTCTCTTTCTGCTTCTGTTTCTCGTTCTGCTTCTTATTCTGCTTCTTCAGATTCTGCTTCTTCTGCTTCTTCTGCTTCTCCTTCTGCTTCAGGTTCTGCTTCTGCTTCTTCACATTCTTATGTTTCTGCTTCTCCTGCTTCTGCTTCTTCTGCTTTCCCTCCTTCTCTTCCTGCTTCTCCTTCTGTCTGCTTCTCCTTCTGCTTCTTGTCCTTCTTGTGTTTCTTCTGCTTCTGCTTCTCAAGTTTCTGCATGTCCTGCTTCTCCTTCTGCTGTTCTTTCTGCTTCTCCTGCTGCTTTTCCTTCTCCTGCTCCTTCTTCTGCTTCTCTTTCTGCTTCTCCTTCTGTTTCTCCTACTTCTTCTCCTTCTCGTTCTTCTGCTTTTCCTTCTGCTTCTCCTTCTGCTTCTACATCTTCTGCTTCTTCTGCTACTGCCTCTGCTTCGTCTGTTTCTTTTGCTTCCCCTTCTGCTTCTCCTTCTGCTTTTGCTTCTCTTTCTGCTTCTGCTTCTCCTTCTGCTTCTCCAGATTCAGCTTCTTCTGCTTCTCCTGCTTCTCCTTCTGCTTCAGGTTCTGCTTCTGCTTCTTCGGCTTCTTCTGCTTCTGCTTCTCCTGCTGCTGCTTCTTCTGCTTCTCCTGCTTCTCTTTCTGCTTTTCCTTCTGTTTCTGCTTCTCCTTCTGCTTCTGCTTCTTCTCCTTCCTATGTTTCTTCTGCTTCTGCTTCTCCTGCTTCTGCTTCTCCTGCTTCTCGTTTTGCTTCTCTTTCTACTTCTCCTTCTCCTTCTTCTGCTTCTCCTTCTGCTTCTGCTTCTCCTTCTGCTTCTGCTTCTGCTTCAATTTCTCCTTCTGCTTCTCATTCTGCTCCTGCGTCTTCTGTTTCTTCTGCTTCTCCTGGTTCTGCTTCTCCTGCTTCTCCTACTTCTCGTGCTGCTTCTCCTTCTGCGTCTCTTTCTGCTTCTGCTTATCCTTTTGCTTCTCCTACTCCTAATCCTTCTCTTTCGCCTTCTCCTTCTCTTTCTTCTGCTTCTCCTGCTTCTCCTTCTGCATCTTCTTCTGCTTCTGCTTCTCCTTCTGCTGCTTCTTCTGCTTCTGTTTATCCTTCTTCTGCTTCTCCCTCTGATTCTGCTTCTTATGCTTATTCTTTTTCTTCTGCTTCTGCTTCTCCTTCTTCTGCTTCTTCTGCTTCTACTGCTTCTCCTTCTCCTTCTCCTTCTTCTTCTTCTTCTTCTTCTTCTTCTTCTTCTTCTTCTTCTTCTTCTTCTTCTTCTTCTTCTTCTTCTTCTTCTTCTTCTTCTTCTTCTTCTTCTTCTTCTTCTCTTTCTGCTGCTTCTGCTTTTCCTGATTCTTCTTCTTCTACTGCTTCTCTTTCTGCTTCTCATTCTGCTTCTGCTTCTTCTTCTGCTTCTCCTATTGCTTCTTCGGCTCTTCCTTCTCCTTCTCCTACTTCTCCTTCTCCTTCTGCTTTTTCTGCTTCTCCTGCTTCTCCTTCTGCATCTTCTTCTGCTTCTGCTCCTCCTTCTGCTGCTTCTTCTGCTTCTGTTTCTCCTTCTGCTTCTCCTTCTTCTTCTTCTGCTTCTCCTTCTGCTTCTCTTTCTGTTTCTCCTTCTCCTTCTCGTTCTTCTGCTTTTACTTTTGCTTCTCCTTCTGCTTCTGCTGGAACTGCTACTGCTTCTGCTTCTTCTGTTTCTTCCGCTTCTCCTTCTCCTTTTGATTCTCTTTCTGCTTCTGCTTCTCTTTCAGCTTCTCATTCTGCTTCTCCATATTCTGCTTCTTCTGCTTCTCCTGCTTCTCCTTCTGCTTCAGGTTTTGCTTCTGCTTCTTCGGATTCTTATGCTTCTGGTTCTCCTGCTTCTGCTTCTTCTGCTTCCCCTCCTTCTCTTTCTGCTTCTCCTTCTGTTTCTGCTTCTCCTTCTGCTTCTGCTTCTGCTTCTTGTCCTTCTCCTGTTTCTTCTGCTTCTACTTCTCCTGCTTCTGCTTCTTCTGCTTTTCCTGCTTCTCTTTCTGCTTCTCCTTCTGCTTCTGCTACTCCTTCTTCTTCTGCTCCTTGTATTTCTTCTGTTTCTTCTTCTTCTGTTTCTCCCTCTGTGCTTCTTCTGCTTCTCTTGCTTCTCGTTCTGCTTCTCTTCGTTGGCTTCTCTTTCTACTTCTCCTTCTGCTTCTTCTGATTCTGCTTCTTCTCCTTCTTCTTCTCCTTCTGCTTCTGCTTCTTCTGCTCCTTCTGCATCTCCTTCTGCTTGTGCTTTTCCTTCTGCTTCTTCTTCTGCTTCTGCTTCTCCTTCTTCTGCTTCTCCGTCTGTTTCTGCTTCTTCTGTTTTTCCTGCTTCTCCTTCTGCTTCTCATTCTTCTTCTCCTTCTGTTTCTCCTTGTCGTTATTCTGCTATTCCTTCTGCTTCTCTATCTGCTTCTGCATCTTCAGCTTCTTCTGCTACTGCTTCTGCTTCTTCTGTTTCTTCTGCTTCTCTTTCTGCTTCTCCTTCTACTTTTGCTTCTCTTTCTGCTTCGGCTTCTCCTTCTGGTTCTCCTTCTTCTCAACATTCTGCTTCTTCTGCTTCTCCTGCTTCTCCTTCTGCTTCATGTTCTGCTTCTGCTTCTTCTGCTTCTATTTCTGTTTCTCCTTCTGTTTCTGCTTCTCTTTCTGCTTCTGCTTCTTATCCTTCTTCTATTTCTTTTGATTCTGCTTCTCCTGCTGCTGCTTCTCCTGCTTCTCCTTCTGTTTCTCCTTATGCTTCTCCTTGTGCTTCTCCTTCTTCTGCTTCTACTTCTGCTTCTGCTTCTCCTTCTGCATCTTCTTCTGTTTCAATTTCTCCTACTTCTGCTTTTCATTCTGCTTCCGCTTCTCCTGCTTCTCCTTCTTCTGTTTCTCCTGCTTCTCCTTCTCCTTCTCTTTCTGCTTCTGCTTATCCTTCTGTTTCTCCTACTCCTAATCCTTCTCTTTCTCCTTCTCCTTCTTCTTCTTCTGCTTCTCCTGCTGCTTCTTCTTCTGCTTCTTCTGCTTTTTCTGTTTCTTCTGTTTCTGCTTCTCCTGCTTCTTCTTCTTCTGCTTCTCCTATTTCTCCTTCTGCTTCTCCGTCTCATTCTCCTTCTCCTTCAATTCCTCCTTCTTGTGGTTTTCTTTCTGCTTCTGCTTCTGCTTCTGCTTCTTCTGTTTCTCCTTCTGCTTCTCCTTCTGCTTCTCTTTCTGCTTCTTATTCTGCTTCTGCTCCTCCTACTCCTAATCCTTCTCGTTCTCCCTCTTCTTCTGCTTCTCGTTCTGCTTCTGCTTCTTCTGCTTGTTCGTATTCTTCTGCTTCTGCTTTTCCAGCTTCTGCTGCTTCTGCTTCTCCTTCTGCTTCAGGTTCTCCTCCTGATTCTTCGGCTTCTTCTGTTTCTTCTGCTTCTGCTACTCCTGCTACTGCTTCTTCTGCTTCTCTTTCTGGTTCTCCATCTGCTTCTGCTTCTCCTTCTCCTTCTGCTCCTTCTCCTTCTTCTGTTCCTTCTCTTCTTCTGCTTCTCCCGCTTCTGCTTCTTCTGCTTCTCCTGCTTGTCCTTCTCCTTCTGCTTCTCCTTCTCCTTCTTCTGCTTCTCTTTCTGCTTCTGCTTCTACTGATTCTCCAACTTCTCCTTCTTCTTCTCCTTCTATTTCTGCTTCTCTTTCTGCTTCTGCATCTCCTTCTGCTTCACCTTCTGCTGCTCCTTCTCCTTCTTCTGTTTCTCCCTCTGCTTCTGCTTCTTATGCTTCTTCTTTTTCTTCTGGTTCTGCTTCTCCTGCCTCTGCTTCTTATGCTTCTACTGCTTCTTCTTCTGCTTCTTCTGCTTCTACTTCTCTTCCTGCTTCTGCTTCTCCTGCTTGTTTTTCTGCTTCTTCTCCTGTTTTTTCTACTTCCCCTTCTGCTTCTCTTTTTGCTTCTCCTTCTGTTTCTGCTTCTTCTGTTTCTCGTGCCTGAATTTCTGGTTCTACTTCTTCTGCTGCTTCTCCTTCTGCTTCTGCTTCTCCTTCTGCTTCTGTTTCTGCTTCTTCTCTTTCGGCTTCTCCTGCTTCTGCTTCTTGTCCTCCTCCTGCTTCTCTTTCTGCTTCTCATTCTGCTTCTGCTTCTCCTTCTGCTTCTGCTTCTCCTCCTTCTCCTTCTCCTACTTCTGCTTCTCCTTCAGCTTCTGCTTCTTCTGCTTCTCCTGCTTCTCCTTCTGCATCTCCTTCTGCTTGTGCTTGTCCTTACGCTTCTTCTTCTGCCTCTGCTTCTCCTTCTCCTTCTTTTGCTTCTCCTTTTGCTTCTGCTTCTTCTGCTTTTCCTGCTTCTCCTTCTGCTTCTGCTTCTTCTGCTTCTCCTTCTGCATCTTCTTCTGCTTCTGCTTCTCCTTCTGCTTCTCCTTCTCCTTCTTCTGCTTCTCCTTCTGATTCTTCTTCTTCTGCTTTACCTGCTTCTCTTTCTGCTTCTCCTTCTGCTTCTCCTTCTGTTTCTCCTTCTCCTTCTTGTTCTTCTGCTTTTCCTTCTGCTTCTGCTACAACTGCTACTGCTTCTACTTCTTCTGTTTCTTCTGCTTCTCCTTCTGCTTTTGATTCTCTTTCTGCTTCTGCTTCTCCTTCTGCTTCTCGTTCTGCTTCTCCAGATTCTGATTCTTCTGCTTCTCCTGCTTCTCCTTCTGCTTCAGGTTCTGCTTCTGCTTCTTCGGATTCTTATGCTTCTGCTTCTCCTGCTTCTGCTTCTTCTGCTTCCCCTCCTTCTCTTTCTGCTTCTCCTTCTGCTTCTGCTTCTTGTCCTTCTCCTGTTTCTTCTGCTTGTTCTTCTCCTGTTTCTGCATTTCCTGCCTCTCCTTCTGCTGCTCTTTCTGTTTCTCCTGCTGCTTTTCCTTCTACTGCTCCTTCTTCTGCTTCTCTTTCTGCTTCTACTCCTGTTTCTCCTTCTCCTTCTAGTTCTTCTGCTTTTCCTTCTGCTTTTCCTTCTGCTTCTGAATCTTCTGATTCTTCTACTACTGCCTCTGCTTCTTCTGTTTCTTCTGCTTCTCCTTCTGCTTTTGCTTCTCTTTCTGCTTCTGCTTCTCCTTCTGCTTCTCCAGATTCTGCTTCTCCTGCTTCTCCTTCTGCTTCTGCTTCTTCTGCTTCTCCTGCTTCTCCTTCTGCATCTTCTTCTGCTACTGTTTCTCCTTCTCCTTCTTCTGCTTCTCCTTCTGATTCTCCTTCTGCATCTTCTTCTTCTGCTTTACCTGCTTCTCTTTCTGCTTCTCCTTCTGCTTCTCCTTCTGTTTCTCCTTCTCCTTCCTGTTTTTCTGCTTTTCCTTCTGCTTCTGCTACACCTGCTACTGCTTCTACTTCTTCTGTTTCTTCTGCTTCTCCTTCTGCTTTTGATTCTCTTTCTGCTTCTGCTTCTCCTTCTGCTTCTCCTTCTGCTTCTCCAGATTCTGCTTCTTCTGCTTCTCCTGCTTCTCCTTCTGCTTCAGGTTCACCTTCTGCTTCTTCGCATTCTTATGCTTCTGCTTCTCCTGCTTCTGCTTTTTCTGCTTTCCCTCCTTCTCCTTCTGCTTCTCCTTCTGTTTCTGCATCTCCTTCTGCTTCTGCTTCTTGTCCTTCTCCTGTTTCTTCTGCTTCTGCTTCTCCTGTTTCTGCATCTCCTGCTTCTCCTTCTGCTTCTCTTTCTGCTTCTCCTGATGCTTTTCCTTCTCCTGCTCCTTCTTCTGCTTCTCTTTCTGCTTCTCCTTCTGTTTCTCCTTCTCCTTCTCGTTCTTCTGCTTTTCCTTCTGCTTCTACATCTTCTGCTACTGCCTCTGCTTCTTCTGTTTCTTCTGCTTCTCCTTCTGCTTTTGCTTCTCTTTCTGCTTCTGCTTCTCCTGCTTCTCCAGATTCTGCTTCTTCTGCTTCTCCTGTATCTCCTTATGCTTCAGGTTCTGCTGCTGTTTCTTCGGCTTCTTCTGCTTCTGCTTCTCCTGCTGCTGCTTCTTCTGCTGCTCCTGCTTCTATTTCTGCTTTTCCTTCTGTTTCTGCTTCTCCTTCTGCTTCTGCTTCTTCTCCTTCTTATGTTTCTTCTGCTTCTGCTTCTCCTGCTTCTGCTTCTCCTGCTTCTCGTTGTGCTTCTCTTTCTGCTTCTCTTTCTGCTTCTCCTTCTCCTTCTCCTTCTTCTGCTTCTCCTTCTGCTTCTGCTTCTGCTTCAATTTCTCCTTCTGCTTCTCATTCTGCTTCTGCGTCTTCTGTTTCTTCTGCTTCTCTTGCTTCTGCTTCTCCTGCTTCTCCTACTTCTCGTGCTGCTTCTCCTTCTGCGTCTCTTTCTGCATCTGCTTATCCTTTTGCTTCTCCTACTCCTAATCCTTCTCTTTCGCCTTCTCCTTCTTCTTCTTCTGCTTGTCCTGGTGCTTCTGCTTCTGCTTATTCTACTATTTCTGTTTCTTCTGCTTCTGCTTCAGATTGTGCTTCTTCTGTTTCTCCTTCTGCTTCAGATTCTGCTTCTGCTTCTTCGGCTTCTCCTGTTTCTTCTGCTTCTGCTTCTCCTGCTTCTTCTGCTTCTCCTGCTTCTCTTTCTGCTTCTCCTTCTGCTTCTGCTTCTCCTTCTGCTTCTGCTCTTCTCCTTCTTCTGTTTCTTTTGCTTCTGTTTCTTCTGCTACTTCTTCTTCTGTTTCTTCTGATTCTACTTCTACTTCTGCTTCTCCTTCTTCTCCTTCTCTTTCTGCTTCTACTTATACTTCTTCTGATTCTCCTGCTTCTCCTTCTTGTTCTCCTTCTGTTTCTGCTTCTCTTTCTTCTTCTGCTTCTCCTTCTGCTGCTCCTTCTCCTTCTTCTACTTCTCTCACTGCTTCTGCTTCTGCTTCTTTTGCTTATTCTTTTTCTTCTGCTTCAGCTTCTCCTGTTTCTGCTTCTTCTGCTTCTACTGCTTCTCCTTATACTTCTTCTTATGCTTCTCCTTATGCTTCTCCTTATGCTGCTGCTGCTTCTTCTTCTTCTTCGTCTTCTTCTTCTTCTCTTTCTTCTGCTTCTGCTTTTCCTGCCTCTTCTGCTTCTACTGCTTCTCTTTCTGCTTCTTGTCCTTCTCCTGTTTCTTCTCCTTCTACTTCCCCTGCTTCTGCTTCTTCTGCTTTTTCTGCTTCTCTTTCTGCTTCTCCTTCGGCTTCTCCTGCTTCTGCTCCTTCTCCTTCTTCTGTTTCTTCTTCTTCTGCTTCTCCCGCTTGTGCTTCTTCTGCTTCTCCTGCTTGTCGTTCTGCTTCTCTTCGTCGGCTTCTCTTTCTATTTCTGCTTCTGCTTCTTCTGATTCTGATTCTTCTCCTTCTTCTTCTCCTTCTGCTTCTGTGTCTTCTGCATTTCCTTCTTCTCCTTCTGCATCTCCTTCTGCTTGTGCTTTTCCTTCTGCTTCTTCTTCTGCTCTGGCTTCTCCTTCTCCTTCTGCTTCTCCGTCTGCTTCTGCTTCTTCTGCTTCCCCTCCTTCTCTTTCTGCTTCTCCTTCTGTTTCTGCTTCTCCTTCTGCTTCTGCTTCTTGTCCTTCTCCTGTTTCTTCTGCTTCTGCTTCTCCTGTTTCTGCATCTCCTGCTTCTCCTTCTGCTTCTCTTTCTGCTTCTCCTGCTGCTTTTCCTTCTCCTGCTCCTTCTTCTGCTTCTCTTTCTGCTTCTCATTCTGTTTCTCCTTCTCCTTCTCCTTCTCTCTGCTTTTCCTTCTGCTTCTCCTTCTGCTTCTCCATCTTCTGCTACTGCCTCTACTTCTTCTGTTTCTTCTGCTTCTCCTTATGCTTCTCCTTCTGCTTTTGCTTCTCTTTCTGCTTCTGCTTCTCCTTCTGCTTCTCCAGATTCTGCTTCTTCTGCTTCTCCTGTATCTCCTTATGCTTCAGGTTCTGCTTCTGCTTCTTCGGCTCCTTCTGCTTCTGCTTCTCCTGCTGCTGCTTCTTCTGCTGCTCCTGCTTCTATTTCTGCTTTTCCTTCTGTTTCTGCTTCTGCTTCTGCTTCTTCTCCTTCTTATGTTTCTTCTGCTTCTCCTGCTTCTGCTTCTCCTGCTTCTCGTTGTGCTTCTCTTTCTGCTTCTCTTTCTGCTTCTCCTTCTCCTTCTTCAGCTTCTCCTTCTGCTTCTCCTTCTCCTTCTGCTTCAATTTCTCCTTCTGCTTCTCCTTCTGGTCCTTCTCCTTCTTCTGTTCCTTCTTCTTCTTCTGCTTCTCCCGCTTCTGCTTCTTCTGCTTCTCCTGCTTGTCCTTCTCCTTCTGCTTCTCTTTCTTCTTCTTCTGCTTCTCTTTCTGCTTCTGCTTCTTCTGATTCTCCAACTCCTCCTTCTTCTTCTCCTTCTATTTCTGCTTCTCTTTCTGCTTCTGCATCTCCTTCTGCTTCACCTTCTGCTGCTCCTTCTCCTTCTTCTGTTTCTCCCTCTGCTTCTGCTTCTTATGCTTCTTCTTTTTCTTCTGGTTCTGCTTCTCCTGCTTCTGCTTCTTATGCTTCTACTGCCTCTTCTTCTGCTTCTTCTGCTTCTACTTCTCTTCCTGCTTCTGCTTCTCCTGCTTGTTTTTCTGCTTCTTCTCCTGTTTTTTCTACTTCCCCTTCTGCTTCTCTTTTTGCTTCTCCTTCTGCTTCTGCTTCTTCTGTTTCTCGTGCCTGAATTTCTGGTTCTACTTCTTCTGCTGCTTCTCCTTCTGCTTCTGCTTCTCCTTCTGCTTCTGTTTCTGCTTCTTCTCTTTCGGCTTCTCCTGCTTCTGCTTCTTGTCCTCCTCCTGCTTCTCTTTCTGCTTCTCATTCTGCTTCTGCTTCTCCTTCTGCTTCTGCTTCTCCTCCTTCTCCTTCTCCTACTTCTGCTTCTCCTTCAGCTTCTGCTTCTTCTGCTTCTCCTGCTTCTCCTTCTGCATCTCCTTCTGCTTGTGCTTGTCCTTATGCTTCTTCTTCTGCCTCTGCTTCTCCTTCTCCTTCTTTTGCTTCTCCTTTTGCTTCTGCTTCTTCTGCTTTTCCTGCTTCTCCTTCTGCTTCTGCTTCTTCTGCTTCTCCTTCTGCATCTTCTTCTGCTTCTGCTTCTCCTTCTGCTTCTCCTTCTCCTTCTTCTGCTTCTCCTTCTTCTTCTTCTTCTTCTTCTGCTTTACCTGCTTCTCTTTCTGCTTCTCCTTCTGCTTCTCCTTCTGTTTCTCCTTCTCCTTCTTGTTCTTCTGCTTTTCCTTCTGCTTCTGCTACAACTGCTACTGCTTCTACTTCTTCTGTTACTTCTGCTTCTCCTTCTGCTTTTGATTCTCTTTCTGCTTCTGCTTCTCCTTCTGCTTCTCGTTCTGCTTCTCCAGATTCTGATTCTTCTGCTTCTCCTGCTTCTCCTTCTGCTTCAGGTTCTGCTTCTGCTTCTTCGGATTCTTATGCTTCTGCTTCTCCTGCTTCTGCTTCTTCTGCTTCCCCTCCTTCTCTTTCTGCTTCTCCTTCTGCTTCTGCTTCTTGTCCTTCTCCTGTTTCTTCTGCTTGTTCTTCTCCTGTTTCTGCATTTCCTGCTTCTCCTTCTGCTGCTCTTTCTGTTTCTCCTGCTGCTTTTCCTTCTCCTGCTCCTTCTTCTGCTTCTCTTTCTGCTTCTACTCCTGTTTCTCCTTCTCCTTCTCCTTCTAGTTCTTCTGCTTTTCCTTCTGCTTCTCCTTCTGCTTCTGAATCTTCTGCTTCTTCTACTACTGGCTCTGCTTCTTCTGTTTCTTCTGCTTCTCCTTCTGCTTTTGCTTCTCTTTCTGCTTCTGCTTCTCCTTCTGCTTCTCCAGATTCTGCTTCTTCTGCTTCTCCTGCTTCTGCTTCTTCTGCTTCTCCTTCTGCATCTTCTTCTGCTACTGTTTCTCCTTCTCCTTCTTCTGCTTCTCCTTCTGATTCTCCTTCTGCATCTTCTTCTTCTGCTTTACCTGCTTCTCTTTCTGCTTCTCCTTCTCCTTCTCCTTCTGTTTCGCCTTCTCCTTCCTGTTTTTCTGCTTTTCCTTCTGCTTCTGCTACACCTGCTACTGCTTCTACTTCTTCTGTTTCTTCTGCTTCTCCTTCTGCTTTTGATTCTCTTTCTGCTTCTGCTTCTCCTTCTGCTTCTCCTTCTGCTTCTCCAGATTCTGCTTCTTCTGCTTCTCCTGCTTCTCCTTCTGCTTCAGGTTCACCTTCTGCTTCTTCGCATTCTTATGCTTCTGCTTCTCCTGCTTCTGCTTTTTCTGCTTTCCCTCCTTCTCCTTCTGCTTCTCCTTCTGTTTCTGCTTCTCCTTCTGCTTCTGCTTCTTGTCCTTCTCCTGTTTCTTCTGCTTCTGCTTCTCCTGTTTCTGCATCTCTTGCTTCTCCTTCTGCTTCTCTTTCTGCTTCTCCTGCTGCTTTTCCTTCTCCTGCTCCTTCTTCTGCTTCTCTTTCTGCTTCTCCTTCTGTTTCTCCTTCTCCTTCTCCTTCTCGTTCTTCTGCTTTTCCTTCTGCTTCTACATCTTCTGCTACTGCCTCTTCTGTTTCTTCTGCTTCTCCTTCTGCTTTTGCTTCTCTTTCTGCTTCTGCTTCTCCTGCTTCTCCAGATTCTGCTTCTTCTGCTTCTCCTGTATCTCCTTATGCTTCAGGTTCTGCTGCTGTTTCTTCGGCTTCTTCTGCTTCTGCTTCTCCTGCTGCTGCTTCTTCTGCTGCTCCTGCTTCTATTTCTGCTTTTCCTTCTGTTTCTGCTTCTCCTTCTGCTTCTGCTTCTTCTCCTTCTTATGTTTCTTCTGCTTCTGCTTCTCCTGCTTCTGCTTCTCCTGCTTCTCCTTGTGCTTCTCTTTCTGCTTCTCTTTCTGCTTCTCCTTCTCCTTCTCCTTCTTCTGCTTCTCCTTCTGCTTCTCCTTCTCCTTCTGCTTCAATTTCTCCTTCTGCTTCTCATTCTGCTTCTGCGTCTTCTGTTTCTTCTGCTTCTCTTGCTTCTGCTTCTCCTGCTTCTCCTACTTCTCGTGCTGCTTCTCCTTCTGCGTCTCTTTCTGCATCTGCTTATCCTTTTGCTTCTCCTACTCCTAATCCTTCTCTTTCGCCTTCTCCTTCTTGTTCTTCTGCTTGTCCTGGTGCTTCTGCTACTGCTTATTCTACTATTTCTGTTTCTTCTGCTTCTGCTTCAGATTGTGCTTCTTCTGTTTCTCCTTCTGCTTCAGATTCTGCTTCTGCTTCTTCGGCTTCTCCTGTTTCTTCTGCTTCTGCTTCTCCTGCTTCTTCTGCTTCTCCTGCTCTCTTTCTGCTTCTCCTTCTGCTTCTGCTTCTCCTTCTGCTTCTCCTTCTGCTCTTCTCCTTCTTCTGTTTCTTTTCCTTCTGTTTCTTCTGCTTCTTCTTCTTCTGTTTCTTCTGATTCTACTTCTGCTTCTCCTTCTTCTCCTTCTCTTTCTGCTTCTTCTGATTCTCCTGCTTCTCCTTCTTGTTCTCCTTCTGTTTCTGCTTCTCTTTCTGCTTCTGCTTCTCCTTCTGCTGCTCCTTCTCCTTCTCCTTCTTCTGCTTCTCTCACTGCTTCTGCTTCTGCTTCTTTTGCTTATTCTTTTTCTTCTGCTTCAGCTTCTCCTGCTTCTGCTTCTTCTGCTTCTACTGCTTCTCCTTATACTTCTCCTTATGCTTCTCCTTATGCTGCTGCTTCTTCTTCTTTTTCTTCGTCTTCTTCTTCTTCTCTTTCTTCTGCTTCTGCTTTTCCTGCCTCTTCTGCTTCTACTGCTTCTCTTTCTGCTTCTTGTCCTTCTCCTGTTTCTTCTCCTTCTGCTTCTCCTGCTTCTGCTTCTTCTGCTTTTCCCTCTTCTCTTTCTGCTTCTCCTTCTGCTTCTGCTCCTTCTCCTTCTTCTGTTTCTTCTTCTTCTGCTTCTCCCGCTTGTGCTTCTGCTGCTTCTCCTGCTTCTCGTTCAGCTTCTCTTCGTCGGCTTCTCTTTCTATTTCTGCTTCTGCTTCTTCTGATTCTGATTCTTCTCCTTCTTCTTCTCCTTCTGCCTCTGCGTCTTCTGCATTTCCTGCTTCTCATCTGCATCTCCTTCTGCTTGTGCTTTTCCTTCTGCTTCTTCTTCTGCTCCGGCTTCTCCTCCTTCTTCTGCTTCTCCGTCTGCTTCTGTTTCGTCTGCTTTTCCTGCTTCTCCTTCTGCTTCTCCTTCTATTTCTCCTTCTCGTTCTTCTGCTATTCCTTCTGCTTCTCTTTCTGCTTCTGCATCTTCAGCTTCTTCTGCTACTGATTCTGCTTCTTCTGTTTCTTCTGCTTCTCCTTCTGCTTCTCCTTCTGCTTTTGCTTCTCTTTCTGCTTCTGCTTCTCCTTCTGGTTCTCCTTCTTCTTCTCCAGATTCTGCTTCTTCTGCTTCTCCTGCTTCTCCTTCTGCTTTAGGTTCTGCTTTTGCTTCTTCGGCTTCTTCTGCTTCTTTTTCTGCTTCTCCTTCTGTTTCTGCTTCTCTTTCTGCTTCTGCTTCTTCTCCTTCTTCTATTTCTTCTGATTCTGCTTCTCCTGCTTCTGCTTCTCCTGCTTCTCCTTCTGTTTCTCTTTATGCTTCGCCTTCTGCTTCTCCTTCTTCTGCTTCTACTACTGCTTCTGCTTCTCCTTCTGCATCTTCTTCTGTTTCAGTTTCTCCTTCTTCTACTTTTCATTCTGCTTCTGCTTCTCCTGTTTCTGCTTCTACTTTCCTGCTTCTCCTTCTCCTTCTCTTTCTGCTTCTGCTTATCCTTCTGTTTCTCCTACTCCTAATCCTTCTATTTCTCCTTCTCCTTCTTCTTCTTCTGCTTCTCCTGCTGCTTCTTCTTCTGCTTCTTCTGCTTTTTCTGTTTCTTCTTCTTCTGCTTCAGCTTCAGCTTCTGCTTCTCCTGCTTCTCCTTCTGCTTCTGCTTCTCCGTCTGCTTCTGCTCTTTTCCTTCTTCTGTTTTTTCTGCTTCTGCTTCTCCTGCTTCTTCTTCTGCTTCTCCTACTTCTCCTTCTGCTTCTCCGTCTCATTCTACTTCTCCTTCAATTTCTCCTTCTTGTGCTTCTCATTCTGCTTCTGCTTCTGCTTCTCCTACTTCTGCTTCTTCTGTTTCTCCTTCTGCTTCTCCTTCTGCTTCTCTTTCTGCTTCTGATTCTCCTTCTGCTCCTCCTACTCCTAATCCTTCTCTTTCTCCTTCTTCTTCTTCTGCTTCTCGTTCTGCTTCTGCTTCTTCTCCTTGTTCTGTTTCTTCTGCTTCTGCTTTTCCAGCTTCTGCTGCTTCTGCTTGTCCTTCTG
This sequence comes from Dipodomys ordii, assembly GCF_000151885.1. Classification (NCBI taxonomy): domain Eukaryota; kingdom Metazoa; phylum Chordata; class Mammalia; order Rodentia; family Heteromyidae; genus Dipodomys; species Dipodomys ordii. The sequence goes on from NW_012288438.1 coordinate 16,566, forward strand.
CTTCAGCTTCTCCTTCTGCTTCTTGGGCTTCTTCTGTTTCTTCTGCTTCTGCTTCTCCTGCTACTGCTTCTTCTGCTTCTTCTGCTTCTCTTTCTGCTTCTCCTTCTGCTTCTGCTTCTGCTCCTTCTCTTTCTTCTGTTTCTTCTTCTTCTGCTTCTCCTGCTTCTGCTTCTTCTGCTTCTCCTGCTTGTCCTTCTCCTTCTGCTTCTCCTTCTCCTTCTTCTCCTTCTCTTTCTGCTTCTGCTTCTGCTTCTTCTGATTCTCCAACTTCTCCTTCTTCTTCTCCTTCTGTTTCTGCTTCTCTTTCTGCTTCTGCATCTCCTTCTGCTTCATCTTCTGCTGCTCTTTCTCCTTCTTCTGTTTCTCCATCTGCTTCTGCATCTTATGCTTCTTTATTTCTTCTATTTCTGCTTCTCCTGCTTCTGCTTCTTATGCTTCTACTGCTTCTTCTTCTGCTTCTGCTTCTTCTGCTTCTACTTCTTTTTGTGCTTCTGCTTCTCCTGCTTGTTTTTCTGCTTCTTCTGCTGCTTCTCCTTCTGCTGCTTCTTCTCCTTCTCCTTCTCCTTCTCTTTTTGCTTCGCCTTCTGCTTCTGCTTCTTCTGTTTCTCCTGCCTGAATTTCTTTTTTTTTTTTGTCGGTCGTGGGACTTGAACTCTGGGCCTGGGCGCTCTCCTTCAGCTATTCAGCTAAGGCGAGCGCTCTACCACTTGAGCTACAGCGCCACTTCCGGTTTTCCAGTGGTTTATTGGAGATAGGAGTCTCACGCTCTCTCCTGCCCGGGCTGGCTTTGAACCGCGATCCTCAGATCTCAGCCTCCTGAGTAGCTAGGATTACAGGCATGAGCCACCAGTGCCCGGCTCCTGCCTGAATTTCTAATTCTACTTCTTCTGCTGCTTCTCCTTCTGCTTCTGCTTCTACTTCTGATTCTGATTCTACTTCTTCTGCTTCTTCTCTTTCGGCTTCTCCTGCTTCTGCTTCTTGTGCTTCTCCTGCTTCTCTTTCTGCTTATCATTCTGCTTCTGCTTCTCCTTCTGCTTCTGCTTCTCCTCCTTCTCCTTCTCCTACTTCTGCTTCTCCTTCATCTTCTGCTTCTTCTGCTTCTCCTTCTGCATCTCCGTCTGCTTGTGCTTGTCCTTATGCTTCTTCTTCTGCCTCTGCTTCTCCTTCTCCTTCTTTTGCTTCTCCTTTTGCTTCTGCTTCTTCTGCTTTTCCTGCTTCTCCTTCTGTTTCTGCTTCTTCTGCTTTTCCTTCTGCATATTTTTCTGCTTCTGCTTCTTCTTATCCTTCTTCTGCTTCTCCTTCTTATTCTTCTTCTGCTTCTTCTTCTTCTGCTTTACCTGCTTCTCTTTCTGCTTCTCCTTCTGCTTCTCCTTCTGTTTCTCCTTCTCCTTCTTGTTCTTCTGCTTTTCCTTCTGCTTCTCGTTCTGCTTCTGCTGCTTCTACTTCTTCTTTTTCTTCTGCTTCTCCTTCTGCTTTTGATTCTCTTTCTGCTTCTGCTTCTCCTTCTGATTCTCATTCTGCTTCTCATTCTGCTTCTCCAGATTCTGATTCTTCTGCTTCTCCTGCTTCTCCTTCTGCTTCATGTTCTGCTTCTGCTTCTTCGGATTCTTATGCTTCTGCTTCTCCTGCTTCTGCTTCTTCTGCTTCCCCTCCTTCTCTTTCTGCTTCTCCTTCTGCTTCTGATTCTTGTCCTTCTCCTGTTTCTTCTTCTTGTTCTTCTCCTGTTTCTGCATTTCTGGCTGCTCCTTCTGCTGCTCTTTCTGTTTCTCCTGTTGCTTTTCCTTCTACTGCTCCTTCTTCTGCTTCTACTCCTGTTTCTCCTTCTCCTTCTCCTTCTAGTTCTTCTGCTTTTCCTTCTGCTTCTCCTTCTGCTTCTGAATCTTCTGCTTCTTCTGCTACTGCCTCTGCTTCTTCTGTTTCTTCTGCTTCTCCTTCTGCTTTTGCTTCTCTTTCTGCTTCTGCTTCTCCTTCTGCTTCTCCAGATTCTGCTTCTTCTGCTTCTCCTGCTTCTGCTTCTTATGCTTCTCCTGCTTCTCCTTCTGCATCTTCTTCTTCTGTTTCTCCTTCTCCTTCTTCTGCTTCTCCTTCTGATTCTCCTTCTGCTTCTTCTTCTTCTGCTTTACCTGCTTCTCTTTCTGCTTCTCCTTCTACTTCTCCTTCTGTTTCTCCTTCTCCTTCCTGTTTTTCTGCTTTTCCTTCTGCTTCTGCTACACCTGCTACTGCTTCTACTTCTTCTGTTTCTTCTGCTTCTCCTTCTGCTTTTGATTCTCTTTCTGCTTCTGCTTCTCCTTCTGCTTCTCATTCTGCTTCTCCAGATTCTGATTCTTCTGCTTCTCCTGCTTCTCCTTCTGCTTCAGGTTCTGCTTCTGCGTCTTCGCATTCTTATGCTTCTGCTTCTCCTGCTTCTGCTTCTTCTGCTTTCCCTCCTTCTCTTTCTGCTTCTCCTTCTGTTTCTGCTTCTCCTTCTGCTTCTGCTTCTTGTCCTTCTCCTGTTTCTTCTGCTTCTCCTGTTTCTACATCTCCTGCTTCTCCTTCTGCTTCTCTTTCTGCTTCTCCTGCTGCTTTTCCGTCTCCTGCTCCTTCTTCTGCTTCTCTTTCTGCTTCTCATTCTGTTTCTCCTTCTCCTTCTCCTTCTCGTTCTTCTGCTTTTCCTTCTGCTTCTCCTTCTGCTTCTACATCTTCTGCTACTGCCTCTGCTTCTTCTGTTTCTTCTGCTTCTCCTTCTGCTTTTGCTTCTCTTTCTGCTTCTGCTTCTGCTCCTCCTTCTGCTTCTCCAGATTCTGCTTCTTCTGCTTCTCCTGTATCTCCTTATGCTTCACGTTCTACTTCTGCTTCTTCGGCTTCTTCTGCTTCTGCTTCTCCTGCTGCTGCTTCTTCTGCTGCTCCTGCTTCTATTTCTGCTTTTCCTTCTGTTTCTGCTTCTCCTTCTGCTTCTTCTCCTTCTTATGTTTCTTCTGCTTCTGCTTCTCCTGCTTCTGCTTCTCCTGTTTCTCGTTCGGCTTCTCTTTCTGCTTCTCTTTCTGCTTCTCCTTCTCCTTCTCCTTCTTCTGCTTCTCCTTCTGCTTCTCCTTCTCCTTCTGCTTCAATTTCTCCTTCTGCTTCTCATTCTGCTTCTGCATCTTCTGTTTCTTCTGCTTCTCTTGCTTCTGCTTCTCCTGCTTCTCCTACTTCTCGTGCTGCTTCTCCTTCTGCGTCTCTTTCTGCATCTGCTTATCCTTTTGCTTCTCCTACTCCTAATCCTTCTCTTTCGACTTCTCATTCTTGTTCTTCTGCTTGTCCTGGTGCTTCTGCTTCTGCTTATTCTACTATTTCTGTTTCTTCTGCTTCTGCTTCAAATTGTGCTTCTTCTGTTTCTCCTTCTGCTTCAGATTCTGCTTCTGCTTCTTCGGCTTCTCCTGTTTCTTCTGCTTCTGCTTCTCCTGCTTCTTCTGCTTCTCCTGCTCTCTTTCTGCTTCTCCTTCTGCTTCTGCTTCTCCTTCTGCTTCTGCTTCTGCTCTTCTCCTTCTTCTGTTTCTTTTCCTTCTGTTTCTTCTGCTTCTTCTTTTTCTGTTTCTTCTGATTCTACTTCTGCTTCTCCTTCTTCTCCTTCTCTTTCTGCTTCTTCTGATTCTCCTGCTTCTCCTTCTTGTTCTCCTTCTGTTTCTGCTTCTCTTTCTGCTTCTGCTTCTCCTTCTGCTGCTCCTTCTCCTTCTCCTTCTTCAGCTTCTCTCACTGCTTCTGCTTCTGCTTCTTTTGCTTATTCTTTTTCTTCTGCTTCAGCTTCTCCTGCTTCTGCTTCTTCTCCTTCTACTGCTTCTCCTTATACTTCTCCTTATGCTTCTCCTTATGCTGCTGCTGCTTCTTCTTCTTCTTCGTCTTCTTCTTCTTCTCTTTCTTCTGCTTCTGCTTTTCCTGCCTCTTCTGCTTCTACTGCTTCTCTTTCTGCTTCTTGTCCTTCTCCTGTTTCTTCTCCTTCTGCTTCTCCTGCTTCTGCTTCTTCTGCTTTTCCCTCTTCTCTTTCTGCTTCTCCTTCTGCTTCTGCTCCTTCTCCTTCTTCTGTTTCTTCTTCTTCTGCTTCTCCCGCTTGTGCTTCTGCTGCTTCTCCTGCTTCTCGTTCAGCTTCTCTTCGTCGGCTTCTCTTTCTATTTCTGCTTCTGCTTCTTCTGATTCTGATTCTTCTCCTTCTTCTTCTCCTTCTGCTTCTGCGTCTTCTGCATTTCCTGCTTCTCCTTCTGCATCTCCTTCTGCTTGTGCTTTTCCTTCTGCTTCTTCTTCTGCTCCGGCTTCTCCTCCTTCTTCTGCTTCTCCGTCTGCTTCTGTTCCTTCTGCTTTTCCTGCTTCTCCTTCTGCTTCTCCTTCTATTTCTCCTTCTCGTTCTTCTGCTATTCCTTCTGCTTCTCTTTCTGCTTCTGCATCTTCAGCTTCTTCTGCTACTGATTCTGCTTCTTCTGTTTCTTCTGCTTCTCCTTCTGCTTCTCCTTCTGCTTTTGCTTCTCTTTCTGCTTCTGCTTCTCCTTCTGGTTCTCCTTCTTCTTCTCCAGATTTTGCTTCTTCTGCTTCTCCTGCTTCTCCTTCTGCTTTAGGTTCTGCTTTTGCTTCTTCGGCTTCTTCTGCTTCTTTTTCTGCTTCTCCTTCTGTTTCTGCTTCTCTTTCTGCTTCTGCTTCTTCTCCTTCTTCTATTTCTTCTGATTCTGCTTCTCCTGCTTCTGCTTCTCCTGCTTCTCCTTCTGTTTCTCTTTATGCTTCGCCTTCTGCTTCTCCTTCTTCTGCTTCTACTACTGCTTCTGCTTCTCCTTCTGCATCTTCTTCTGTTTCAGTTTCTCCTTCTTCTGCTTTTCATTCTGCTTCTGCTTCTCCTGTTTCTGCTTCTACTTTCCTGCTTCTCCTTCTCCTTCTCCTTCTCTTTCTGCTTCTGCTTATCCTTCTGTTTCTCCTACTCCTAATCCTTCTCTTTCTCCTTCTCCTTCTTCTTCTTCTGCTTCTCCTGCTGCTTCTTCTTCTGCTTCTTCTGCTTTTTCTGTTTCTTCTTCTTCTACTTCAGCGTCTGCTTCTTCTGCTTCTCCTTCTGCTTCTGCTTCTCCGTCTGCTTCTGCTTTTGCTCTTCTCCTTCTTCTGTTTCTTCTGCTTCTGCTTCTCCTGCTTCTTCTTCTGCTTCTCCTACTTCTCCTTCTGCTTTTCCGTCTCATTCTCCTTCTCCTTCAATTTCTCCTTCTTGTGCTTCTCATTCTGCTTCTGCTTCTGCTTCTCCTACTTCTGCTTCTTCTGTTTCTCCTTCTGCTTCTCTTTCTGCTTCTGATTCTCCTTCTGCTCCTCCTACTCCTAATCCTTCTGTTTCTCCTTCTTCTTCTTCTGCTTCTCGTTCTGCTTCTGCTTCTTCTGCTTGTTCTGTTTCTTCTGCTTCTGCTTTTCCAGCTTCTGCTGCTTCTGCTTGTCCTTCTGCTTCAGGTTCTCCTTCTGCTTCTTGGGCTTCTTCTGTTTCTTCTGCTTCTGCTTCTCCTGCTACTGCTTCTTCTGCTTCTTCTGCTTCTCTTTCTGCTTCTCCTTCTGCTTCTGCTTCTGCTCCTTCTCTTTCTTCTGTTTCTTCTTCTTCTGCTTCTCCTGCTTCTGCTTCTTCTGCTTCTCCTGCTTGTCCTTCTCATTCTGCTTCTCCTTCTCCTTCTTCTCCTTCTCTTTCTGCTTCTGCTTCTTCTGATTCTCCAACTTCTCCTTCTTCTTCTCCTTCTGTTTCTGCTTCTCTTTCTGCTTCTGCATCTCCTTCTGCTTCACCTTCTGCTGCTCTTTCTCCTTCTTCTGTTACTCCATCTGCTTCTGCATCTTATGCTTCTTTATTTCTTCTATTTCTGCTTCTCCTGCTTCTGCTTCTTATGCTTCTACTGCTTCTTCTTCTGCTTCTGCTTCTTCTGCTTCTACTTCTCTTTGTGCTTCTGCTCCTCCTGCTTGTTTTTCTGCTTCTTCTGCTGCTTCTCCTTCTGCTGCTTCTTCTCCTTCTCCTTCTCCTTCTCTTTTTGCTTCGCCTTCTGCTTCTGCTTCTGCTTCTTCTGTTTCTCCTGCCTGAATTTCTTTTTTTTTTTTTTGTCGGTCGTGGGACTTGAACTCTGGGCCTGGGCCCTGTCCTTCAGCTCTTCAGCTCAAGGCGAGCGCTCTACCACTTGAGCTACAGCGCCACTTCCGGTTTTCCAGTGGTTTATTGGAGATAGGAGTCTCATGCTCTCTCCTGCCCGGGCTGGCTTTGAACCGCGATCCTCAGATCTCAGCCTCCTGAGTAGCTAGGATTACAGGCATGAGCCACCAGTGCCCGGCTCCTGCCTGAATTTCTAATTCTACTTCTTCTGCTCCTTCTGCTTCTGCTTCTACTTCTGATTCTGATTCTGCTTCTTCTGCTTCTTCTCTTTCGGCTTCTCCTGCTTCTGCTTCTTGTGCTTCTCCTGCTTCTCTTTCTGCTTATCATTCCGCTTCTGCTTCTCCTTCTGCTTCTGCTTCTCCTCCTTCTCCTTCTCCTACTTCTGCTTCTCCTTCATCTTCTGCTTCTTCTGCTTCTCCTTCTGCATCTCCGTCTGCTTGTGCTTGGCCTTATGCTTCTTCTTCTGCCTCTGCTTCTCCTTCTCCTTCTTTTGCTTCTCCTTTTGCTTCTGCTTCTTCTGCTTTTCCTGCTTCTCCTTCTGTTTCTGCTTCTTCTGCTTTTCCTTCTGCATATTTTTCTGCTTCTGCTTCTCCTTCTCCTTCTTCTGCTTCTCCTTCTTATTCTTCTTCTGCTTCTTCTTCTTCTGCTTTACCTGCTTCTCTTTCTGCTTCTCCTTCTGCTTCTCTTTCTGTTTCTCCTTCTCCTTCTTGTTCTTCTGCTTTTCCTTCTGCTTCTCGTTCTGCTTCTGCTACAACTGCTACTGCTTCTACGTCTTCTGTTTCTTCTGCTTCTCCTTCTGCTTTTGATTCTCTTTCTGCTTCTGCTTCTCCTTCTGATTCTCATTCTGCTTCTCATTCTGCTTCTCCGGATTCTGATTCTTCTGCTTCTCCTGCTTCTCCTTCTGCTTCATGTTCTGCTTCTGCTTCTTCGGATTCTTATGCTTCTGCTTCTCCTGCTTCTGCTTCTTCTGCTTCCCCTCCTTCTCTTTCTGCTTCTCCTTCTGCTTCTGATTCTTGTCCTTCTCCTGTTTCTTCTTCTTGTTCTTCTCCTGTTTCTGCATTTCTGGCTGCTCCTTCTGCTGCTCTTTCTGTTTCTCCTGCTGCTTTTCCTTCTACTGCTCCTTCTTCTGCTTCTACTCCTGTTTCTCCTTCTCCTTCTCCTTCTAGTTGTTCTGCTTTTCCTTCTGCTTCTCCTTCTGCTTCTGAATCTTCTGCTTCTTCTGCTACTGCCTCTGCTTCTTCTGTTTCTTCTGCTTTTCCTTCTGCTTTTGCTTCTCTTTCTGCTTCTGCTTCTCCTTCTGCTTCTCCAGATTCTGCTTCTTCTGCTTCTCCTGCTTCTGCTTCTTCTGCTTCTCCTGCTTCTCCTTCTGCATCTTCTTCTTCTTCTTCTGTTTCTCCTTCTCCTTCTTCTGCTTCTCCTTCTGATTCTCCTTCTGCTTCTTCTTCTTCTGCTTTACCTGCTTCTCTTTCTGCTTCTCCTTCTACTTCTCCTTCTGTTTCTCCTTCTCCTTCCTGTTTTTCTGCTTTTCCTTCTGCTTCTGCTACACCTGCTACTGCTTCTACTTCTTCTGTTTCTTCTGCTTCTCCTTCTGCTTTTGATTCTCTTTCTGCTTCTGCTTTTCCTTCTGCTTCTCATTCTGCTTCTCCAGATTCTGATTCTTCTGCTTCTCCTGCTTCTCCTTCTGCTTCAGGTTCTGCTTCTGCGTCTTCGCATTCTTATGCTTCTGCTTCTCCTGCTTCTGCTTCTTCTGCTTTCCCTCCTTCTCTTTCTGCATCTCCTTCTGTTTCTGCTTCTCCTTCTGCTTCTGCTTCTTGTCCTTCTCCTGTTTCTTCTGCTTCTGCTTCTGCTTCTCCTGTTTCTGCATCTCCTGCTTCTCCTTCTGCTTCTCTTTCTGCTTCTCCTGCTGCTTTTCCTTCTCCAAACTCCTTCTTCTGCTTCTCTTTCTGCTTCTCATTCTGTTTCTCCTCT
>NW_012288439.1:0-2915 GCF_000151885.1 Dipodomys ordii
TACTCCATTATGATTTATGCATAATTAAGAAAATCCTTCGACAGAGGATATGAGAAAGGTTTAAGCTACTCCCTCTGCTTCATCATCTACTACCTTGATCATCATCTACTTCATCTTCATCTTCGTCATCATCTTCATCTTCTACTACTTCTTCTTCTACTACTTAGTCTTCTACTTCTTCTTCTTCTTCTTCTTCTGCTTTACCTGCTTCAATTTCTGCTTCTCCTTCTGCTTCTCCTTCTGTTTCTCCTTCTCCTTCTTGTTCTTCTGCTATTCCTTCTGCTTCTCCTTCTGCTTCTGCTACAACTTCTACTGCTTCTACTTCTTCTGTTTCTTCTGCTTCTCTTTCTGCTTTTGATTCTCTTTCTGCTTCTGCTTCTCCTTCTGCTTCTCCTTCTTCTTCTCCAGATTCTGCTTCTTCTGCTTCTCCTGCTTCTCCTTCTCCCTGAGGTTCTCCTTCTGCTTCTTGGGATTCTTATGCTTCTGCTTCTCCTGCTTCTGCTTCTTCTGCTTCCCCTCCTTCTCTTTCTCCTTCTGCTTCTGCTTCTTGTCCTTCTCCTGTTTCTTCTGCTTGTTCTTCTCCTGTTTCTGCATTTCCTGCTTCTCCTTCTGCTGCTCTTTCTGTTTCTCCTGCTGCTTTTCCTTCTACTGCTCCTTCTTCTGCTTCTCTTTCTGCTTCTAATCCTGTTTCTCCTTCTCCTTCTCCTTCTAGTTCTTCTGCTTTTCCTTCTGCTTCTCCTTCTGCTTCTGAATCTTCTGCTTCTTCTACTACTGCCTCTGCTTCTTCTGTTTCTTCTGCTTCTCCTTCTGCTTTTGCTTCTCTTTCTGCTTCTGCTTCTCCTTCTGCTTCTCCAGATTCTGCTTCTTCTGCTTCTCCTGCTTCTGCTTCTTCTGCTTCTCCTTCTGCATCTTCTTCTGCTACTGTTTCTCCTTCTCCTTCTTCTGCTTCTCCTTCTGATTCTCCTTCTGCATCTTCTTCTTCTGCTTTACCTGCTTCTCTTTCTGCTTCTCCTTCTCCTTCTCCTTCTTTTTCGCCTTCTCCTTCCTGTTTTTCTGCTTTTCCTTCTGCTTCTGCTACACCTGCTACTGCTTCTACTTCTTCTGTTTCTTCTGCTTCTCCTTCTGCTTTTGATTCTCTTTCTGCTTCTGCTTCTCCTTCTGCTTCTCCTTCTGCTTCTCAAGATTCTGCTTCTTCTGCTTCTCCTGCTTCTCCTTCTGCTTCAGGTTCACCTTCTGCTTCTTCGCATTCTTATGCTTCTGCTTCTCCTGCTTCTGCTTTTTCTGCTGTCCCTCCTTCTCCTTCTGCTTCTCCTTCTGATTCTGCATCTCCTTCTGCTTCTGCTTCTTGTCCTTCTCCTGTTTCTTCTGCTTCTGCTTCTCCTGTTTCTGCATCTCCTGCTTCTCCTTCTGCTTCTCTTTCTGCTTCTCCTGATGCTTTTCCTTCTCCTGCTCCTTCTTCTGCTTCTCTTTCTGCTTCTCCTTCTGTTTCTCCTTCTCCTTCTCCTTCTCGTTCTTCTGCTTTTCCTTCTGCTTCTCCTTCTGCTTCTACATCTTCTGCTACTGCCTCTGCTTCTTCTTTTTCTTCTGCTTCTCCTTCTGCTTTTGCTTCTCTTTCTGCTTCTGCTTCTCCTGCTTCTCCAGATTCTGCTTCTTCTGCTTCTCCTGTATCTCCTTATGCTTCAGGTTCTGCTGCTGTTTCTTCGGATTCTTCTGCTTCTGCTTCTCCTGCTGCTGCTTCTTCTGCTGCTCCTGCTTCTATTTCTGCTTTTCCTTCTGTTTCTGCTTCTCCTTCTGCTTCTGCTTCTTCTCCTTCTTATGTTTCTTCTGCTTCTGCTTCTCCTGCTTCTGCTTCTCCTGCTTCTCGTTGTGCTTCTCTTTCTGCTTCTCTTTCTGCTTCTCCTTCTCCTTCTCCTTCTTCTGCTTCTCCTTCTGCTTCTCCTTCTCCTTCTGCTTCAATTTCTCCTTCTGCTTCTCATTCTGCTTCTGCGTCTTCTGTTTCTTCTGCTTCTCTTGCTTCTGCTTCTCCTACTTCTCGTGCTGCTTCTCCTTCTGCGTCTCTTTCTGCATCTGCTTATCCTTTTGCTTCTCCTACTCCTAATCCTTCTCTTTCGCCTTCTCCTTCTTGTTCTTCTGCTTGTCCTGGTGCTTCTGCTACTGCTTATTCTACTATTTCTGTTTCTTCTGCTTCTGCTTCAGATTGTGCTTCTTCTGTTTCTCCTTCTGCTTCAGATTCTGCTTCTGCTTCTTCGGCTTCTCCTGTTTCTTCTGCTTCTGCTTCTCCTGCTTCTTCTGCTTCTCCTGCTCTCTTTCTGCTTCTCCTTCTGCTTCTGCTTCTCCTTCTGCTTCTGCTTCTGCTCTTCTTCTGCTTCTGCTCTTCTCCATCTTCTGTTTCTTTTGCTTCTGTTTCTTCTGCTTCTTCTTCTGTTTCTTCTGATTCTACTTCTGCTTCTCCTTCTTCTCCTCTTTCTGCTTCTACTTCTGGTGTTCTGATTCTCCTGGTTCTCCTTCTTGTTCTCCTTCTGTTTCTGCTTCTCTTTCTGCTTCTGCTTCTCCTTCTGCTGCTCCTTCTCCTTCTTCTGCTTCTCCCTCTGCTTCTGCTTCTGCTTCTTTTGCTTATTCTTTTTCCTCTGCTTCTGCTTCTCCTGCTTCTGCTTCTACTGCTTCTCCTTATGCTTCTCCTTATGCTTCTCCTTATGCTTCTTCTTCTTCTTCTTCTTCTTCTTCTTCTTCTTCTTCTTCTTCTTCTTCTTCTTGTTCTCTTTCTTCTGCTTCTGCTTTTCCTGCTTCTTCTGCTTCTGCTGTTTCTCTTCATGCTTCTCATTTTGCTTCTGCTTCTCCTTCTGCTTCTCCTATTGCTTCTGCTGCACTTCCTTCTCCTTCTCCTTCTCCTACTTCTGCAATACTCCTTCTGCTTC
>NW_012288440.1:0-2984 GCF_000151885.1 Dipodomys ordii
TGTCACCCGCGGTGTCCGGCTGTGTCCCCCGCTGTGTCCTCCGCTGTGTCCCGCTGTGTCCCGCTTTGTCCCCGCTGTCCCCCGCTGTGTCCCGCTGTGTCTCCGATGTTTCTCCGCTGTGTCCCGCTGTGTACCGTTGTGTCCCCTGCTGTGTCCTCCACTGTGCCGTGCTGTGTCCAGCTGTGTCGCCGGCTGTGTCCCCGCTGTGTCCCCGCTGTGTCCCAATGTGTTCCCCGCTGTTTCGCCTGCTGAGTCCCCCACTGTGTCCCCGCTGTGTCCCCCGCTGTGTCCTCACTGAGTCCCCCGCTGTGTCAATGCTGTGTCCCGGCTGTGTCCCTCTGTGTCCCGCTGTGTCCCCCGCACTGTCCCCCGCTGTGTCCCCAATGTGTCCCCCGCTGTGTCCAGCTGTGTCCCGCTGTGTCACCCGCTGTGTCCCCGTTGTCCCCCACTGTGTCCCGCTGTGTCACACCGTGTTCCCCGCTGTGTCCCGCTGTTTCCTCCACTATGTCTTGCGCTGTTTCCCGCTGTGTCCCCCGCTGTGTGCCTCTGTGTCCTGCTGTGTCCCGCTGCGTCCCGCAGTGTCCCCCTCTGTGTCCCCGCTGTGTCCCGCTGTGTCCCTCGCTGTGTCCCCGCTGTGTCCCACTGTGTCCCCACTGTGTCCCCCGTTGTGTCCCTCTGTGTCCGCACTGTGTCCCGCTGTGTCCCCGCTATGTCCCCCTATGTCCCTCTGTGTCCGGCTGTGTCCCCGATGTGTCCCGCTGTGTCCCCCGCTGTGACCTGCTGTGTTCCGCTGTGTCCCCCGCTGTTTCCTGCTGTGTCCTGCTGTGTCCCGCTGTGTCCCACTGTGTCCCGCTGTGTCCTCGCTGTGTCCCCACAGTGTCCTGCTGTGTAATCCGTTGTGTCCAGCTCTGTCACCGCTGTTTCCCGCTGTGTCCTCACTGTGTCCTCGCTGTATCCTCCGCTGTGTCCCCTGGTTTGTACCGCTGTGTCCCCCACTGTGTTCCCCGCTGTGTCCCCGCTGTGTCCCTGCTTGGTCCCGCTTTGTCCCACTGTGTCCTGGCTTGTCCCCCGCTGTGTCCCGCTGTGTCCCCCGCTGTGTCCCCCACTGTGTCACTTTTTGTCTGCACTGTGTCCCCGCTGTGTCCCCGCTGTGTCCCCCGCTGTGTCCCGCTGTGTCCCTTGCTGTGTCCTCCGCTGTGTCCCGCTGTGTCCCCCACTCTGTCCTCCGGTGTGTCCTGCTGTGTCCCCCGCTGTGTCCTGTTGTGTCCCGCTGAGTCCCGCTGTTTCCCGCTGTTTCCCGCTGTGTCCCTCTGTGTCCCGCTGTGTCCTCGCTGTGTCCCCGCTGTGTCCCCGTTGTGTCCGCTGCTGTGTCCCCGCTGTGTCAGACTGTGTCCCACTGTGTCCCGCTTTGTCCCCTCTGTCCCCCGCTGTGTCCCGCTGTGTCCCGCTGTCCCCCGCGGTGTCCCGCTGTGTCCCGCTTTGTCCCCTCTGTCCCCCGCTGTGTCCCGCTGTGTCTCCGATGTTTCCCCGCTGTGTCCCGCTGTGTCCAGCTGTGTCCCCGGCTGTGTCCCCCCCTGTGTCTCCGCTGTGTCCCGCTGTGTCCCCCACTGTGTCCCCGCTATGTCCCTCGCTATGTCCTCACAGTGTCCCCCGATGTGTCAATTTCTGTGTCCCCGCTGTGTCCCTCTGTGACCCTCTGTGTCCCCGCTGTGTCCCGCTCTGTCACCGCTCTTCCCCTCTGTGTCCCAATGTGTCCCGCTGTGTCCCCACTGTGTCCCGCTGTGTCCCCGCTGTGTCCCCCATTGTGTCCCCCGCTGTGTCCCGCTGTGTCCTCCGCTGAGTCCCCCGCTGTGTCCCCCACTGTGTGGGCTGTGTCCCCTGCTGTGTCCCCCGCTGTGTCCACGCTGTGTCCCGCTGCGTCCCGCTGTGTCTCGATGTGTCCTCGCTGTTTCCCCGCTTTGTCCCGCTGTGTAACCCGCTGCGGCCAGCTGTGTCCCCGCTGTTCCCCTCCCTCCCTCCCTCCCTCCCTCCCTCTCTCCCTTCCTTCCTTCCTTCCTTCCTTCCTTCTTTTGTTAATATTAGGATTTAAACTCAAGACTTGCTCAGCTTTATTGCTTGGGTTTCTACCACTTGAGCCATGCCTCTGGTAACATGTTACTGGTTAATGGGTGATTGAGTTTCAGTTTTCTGCCTGGGCTGGCTTTGAATCAAGATTCTCTGGATCTCAGTCTCCTGAGTAGCTAGGATGACAGGTATGAGCCACAGGGACCTGGCCTAACTTTCTTCAGGAATAATTACTGTTTTCTTGAGGTGGTTCTTTTGATTATTTGACAAATTTAGTAGTTAATGAGAATGATGTTGGGATAAAGTATGATTCCTTGTAACAATAATACCAATACAATCATGGATTGTTACAATAGGAGGGTCTTAGAGATTGTGTGAATCATGCCCTGAAGTTACCAAGGAGAAATTTAGTCTAATTAGAGGAGAGATGAACAAGATAATATAGGACATCCAGAAATTTTGCTTTTCAGGAGCTTCTGGAACATTTTTAGATAAATATTTTTAATATTTAAAATAGCACTTATGATTCCTCTTAAATTTACTTCTGTGTCAAATATCCACCATTGTTTCATTTCTTTCTTAAATGAATACTTTTCAGGCTTTTTGAGAATCTAGAAATCTTTGTTGTAACCTTGCCCCACCTGCTTATTTCCTCTTTTAAAATGTAGCACACAGAACTGAAACCCAATACTTCAGAGATTATTTATCCAACCCAACCTTTCTTTAATTCAGTTATTATACTTCTATTAGGATAGACTAAGATTGTCACAGACTTTTCTTTTTAGTAACTATTTCATTGCCTGGTAGACAGATCAAAGGAACCATTTTTTTTCAGACAGGAGGCATATTTGTAATCATGATTCTGAACATCAATTCAACATTTGTTTTCTTTAGCTCTGTCTATTCACACGCTAGTATCC
>NW_012288441.1:0-4855 GCF_000151885.1 Dipodomys ordii
TGTGTCCTCCGATGTGCCCCGTTGTGTCCCCAACTCTGTACCCCGCTGTGGCCCACTCTGTCCCCGCTGTATCGACCCTGTGTCCCGCTGGGTTCTGCTGTGTCCGCGCTGTGTCCACCGCTGTATCCCGCTCTGTCCCCCGCTGTGTCTCACGCTTTGTCCCGCTGTGTCCACCGCTGTGTCCCGCTGTGTCCCCCGCTCTGTCTCGCTGTGTCCACCGCTGTGTCCCGCTGTTTCCCCCGCTGTGTCCCGCTGTGTCCTCGCTGTGTCCCCCGCTGTCTCCCGCTCTGTCCCCCGCTGTGTCTCACGCTTTGTCCCCACTGTGTCCCACTGTGTTCTCCTGTGTCCCGCTGTGCCCCCACTGTGTCCCGTTGTGTCCACAGCTGTGTAACGCTGTGTCCCGGCTGTATCGACGCTGTGTCCCTCTGGGTCCCACTGTGTCCTCGCTGTGTTCCCCGCTGTGTCTCGCAGTGTCCCCCGCTTTGTCCCCCGCTGTGTCCTCGCTGTGTCCCCTGCTGTGTCCCGCTGTGTCCTCGTTGTGTCCCCCGCTGTGTCCCGCTGTGTCCCCGCAGGTTCACCGCTGTTTCCCGCTGTGTCCCGTGGTGTCCTGCTTTGTCCCCCGCTGTGACCCTGCTGAGTCCCCGCTGTGTCGTGCTCTGTCCTCCCTGTGTCCCCCGCTGTGTCCCGCTGTGTCCCCTGCTGTTTCCCGCTGTGTCTACTGCTGTGTTCCTGCTGTGTCCAGCTGTGTCCCGCTGTGTCCCCCTGTGTCCTCACTGTGTCCCACGCTGTGTTCCGCTGAGTCCTTGCTGTGTCCCCCGATGTGCCCCGCTGTGTCCCCAGCTGTGTACCCCGCTGTGGCCCACTCTGTCCCCGCTGTATCGACGCTGTGTCCCGCTGGGTCCCGCTGTGTCCTTGCTGTGTCCACCGCTGTGTCCCGCTGTGTCCACCGCTGTGTCCCGCTGTGTCCCCGCTCTGTCCCGCTGTGTCCACCGCTGTGTCCCGCTGTTTCCCCCGCTGTGTCCCGCTGTGTCCCCCTCTCTGTCCCCCTGTGTCCACCGCTGTGTCCCGCTGTTTCCCCCGCTGTGTCCCGCTGTGCCCTCGCTGTGTCCCCCTCTGTGTCACTCTCTGTCCCCCACTGTGTCTCACACTTTGCCCTGCTGTGTCCCACTGTGTTCCGCTGTGTCCCGCTGTGCCCCCACTGTGTCCCGTTGTGTCCATAGCTGTGTACCATACTGTATAATGCTGTGTCCTTGCTGTATCGACGCTGTGTCCCGCTGGGTCCTGCTATGGACTAAGTTGTGTCCAGCTTTGTCACCGCTGTGTCCCCCGCTTTGTCCTGCTGTGTCCTCGCTGGGTTCCCCGCTGGGTCCCGCTGGGTCCCCCGCTGTGTCCCGCTGTGTCCCGCTGTGTCCCGCTCTGTCCCTGCTGTGTCCCGCTGTGCCCTGCTGTGTCCTAGCTGTGTCCCCCGCTGTCTCGAGCTCTGTCCCTCGCTGTGTCTCACGATTTGTCCTTGCTTTGTCCCACTGTGTCCCGCTGTGTCCCGCTGTGCCCACACTGTGTCCCCTTGTGTCCACAGATGTGTACCACACTGTGTAACGCTGTATCCCCGCTGTATCGACGCTGTGTCCTGCTGGGTCCCGCTGTGTCCTCGCTGTGTTCCCTCCTGTGGTCCGCTGTGTCCCCCGGTGTGTCCCCCGCTGTATCCCGCTGTGTCCTCGCTGTGTCCCCCGCTGTGTCCTGCTGTGTCCCCCGCTGTGTCCCGCTGTGTCCTGCTGTGTCCCCTGCTGTGTACCCTGCTTTGTCCCACTGTGTCCTCGCTGTGTCCTGCTCTGTCTCCTCCTTGTCCCCGCTGTGTTCCGCTGTGTCCCGTGGTGTCCCGCTTTGTCCCCCACTGTGTCCCCCGCTGAGTCCCCGCTGTGTCCCCGCTGTGTCCCGCTCTGTCCTCCCTGTGTCCCCGGCTGTGTCCCGCTGTGTCCCCTGCTGTGTCCTGCTGTGTCTACTGCTTTGTTCCTGCTTTGTCCCGCTGTGGCCCACTCTGTCCCCGCTGTATCGACGCTGTGTCCCGCTGGGTCCCGCTGTGTCCTCGCTGTGTCCACCGCTGTGTACCGCTCTGTCCACCGCTGTGTCCCGCTGTGTCCCCCGCTCTGTCCCCCTTTGTCTACCGCTGTGTCCCGCTGTTTCCCCCGCTGTGTCCCGCTGTGTCCTCGCTGTGTCCCCCTCTGTCTCCCGCTCTGTCCCACGTTGTGTCTCACCCTTTGTCCCCGATGTGTCCCACTATGTTCCGCTGTGTCCCGCTGTGACCCCGCTGTGTCCCGTTGTGTCCACAGCTGTGTACCACGCTGTGTAACGCTGTGTCCCCGCTGTATCGACGCTGTGTCCCGCTGTGTCCCTCAGTGTCCCCCGCTGTGTCCCCCGCTGTGTCCTCGCTGTGTTCCCCACTGTGTCCCGCAATGTCCCCCGCTGTGTCCCCCGCTGTTTCCTCGCTGTGTCCCCCACTGTGTCCCGCTGTGTCCACGCTGGGTCCTCCGCTGTGTCCCGCTGTGTCCCGCTGTGTCCCGCTGTGTCCCGCTCTGTCCCTGCTGTGTCCCGCTGTGTACTGCTGTGTCCTCGCTCTGTCCCCCGCTGTCTCGCGCTCTGTCCCCCGCTGTGTCTCACGATTTGTCCTCGCTGTGTCCCACTGTGTCCCGCTCTGTCCCGCTGTGCCCCCACTGTGTCCCCTTGTGTCCACAGATTTGTACGACACTGTGTAACGCTGTATCCCCGCTGTATCGACGCTGGGTCCCGCTGGGTCCCGCTGTGTCCTCGCTGTGTTCCCTGCTGTGTCCCGCTGTGTCCTGCTGTGTCCTCGTTGTGTCCCCCGCTGTCTCCCGCTCTGTCCCCTGCTTCGTCTCACGATTTGTCCTCGCTGTGTCCCACTGTGTCCCGCTGTGTCCCGCTGTGCCCCCACTGTGTCCAGTTGTGTCCACAGATGTGTACCACGCTGTGTAAGGCTGTATCCCAGCTGTATCGACACTGTGTCCCGCTGGGTCCTCGCTGGGTACACCGCTGTGTCCCGCTGTTTCCACCGCTGTGTCCTGCTGTGTCCCCCGCTCTCTCCCCCTGTGTCCACCCCTGTGTCCCGCTGTTTCCCCCGCTGTGTCCCGCTGTGTCCTCGCTGTGTCCCCCGCTGTCTCCCGCTCTGTACCCCGCTGTGTCTCACGCTTTGTCCCCGATGTGTCCCACTGTGTTCCGCTGTGTCCCGCTGTGCCCCCACTGTGTCCCGTTGTGTCCACAGCTGTGTACCATGCTGTGTAACGCTGTATCCCCGCTGTATCGATGCTGTGTCCCGCTGTGTCCCTCAGTGTCCCCCGCTGTGTCCCCCGCTGTGTCCTCGCTGTGTTCCCCGCTGTGTCCTGCTGTGTCCTCTCTGGGTCCCCCGCTGTGTCCCGCTGTGTCCCCCGCTGTGTCCCGCTGTGTCCCGCTCTGTCCCTGTTGTGTCCCGCTGTGTCCTGCTGTGTCCTCGCTGTGTCCCCCGCTTTCTCCCGCTCTGTCCCCCGCTACGCCTCATGATTTGTCGTCGCTGTGTCCCACTGTGTCCCGCTCTGCCCCCACTGTGTCCCGTTGTGTCCACAGATGTGAACCACGCTGTGTAACGCTGTATCACCGCTGTATCGACGCTTTGTCCCGCTGGGTCCCGCTGTGTCCTCGCTGTGTTCCCCGCTGTGTCCCGCAGTGTCCCCCGCTGTGTCCCCCGCTGTGTCCTCGCTGTGTCCCCCACTGTGTCCCGCTGTGTCCTCGCTGGGTCCTCCGCTGTGTCCCGCTGTGTCCCCCGCTGTGTCCCGCTGTGTCCCGCTCTGTCCCGCTCTGTCCCTGCTGTGTCCCGCTGTGTACTGCTGTGTCCTCGCTGTGTCCCCCGCTGTCTCCCTCTCTGTCCCCCGCTGTGTCTCACGATTTGTCCTCGCTGTGTCCCACTGTGTCCCGCTGTGTCCCGCTGTGCCCCCACTGTGTCCCGTTGTGTCCACAGATGTGTACCACGCTGTGTAAGGCTGTATCCCAGCTGTATCGACACTGTGTCCCGCTGTGTCCCGCTGGGTCCTCGCTGGGTCCACCGCTGTGTCCCGCTGTTTCCACCGCTGTGTCCCGCTGTGTCCCCCGCTCTCTCCCCCTGTGTCCACCGCTGTGTCCCGCTGTGTCCCCCGCTGTGTCCTGCTGTGTCCTCGCTGTGTCCCCCGCTGTCTCCCGCTCTGTACCCCGCTCTGTCTCACGCTTTGTCCCCGATGTGTCCCACTGTGTTCCGCTGTGTCCCGCTGTGCCCCCACTGTGGCCCGTTGTGTCCACAGCTGTGTAGCACGCTGTGTAACGCTGTATCCCCGCTGTATCGATGCTGTGTCCCGCTGTGTCCCTCAGTGTCCCCCGCTGTGTCCCCCGCTGTGTCCCGCTGTGTCCCCCGCTGTGTCCCGCTGTGTCCAGCTCTGTCCCTGCTGTGTCCCGCTGTGTCCTGCTGTGTCCTCGCTGTGTCCCCCGCTTTCTCCCGCTCTGTCCCCCGCTACGCCTCATGATTTGTCCTCGCTGTGTCCCACTGTGTCCCGCTCTGCCCCCACTGTGTCCTGTTGTGTCCACAGATGTGAACCACGCTGTGTAACGCTGTATCCCCGCTGTATCGACGCTGTGTCCCGCTGGGTCCTGCTGTGTCCTCGCTGTGTTCCCCGCTGTGTCCCGCAGTGTCCCCCGCTGTGTCCCCCGCTGTGTCCTCGCTGTGTCCCCCACTGTGTCCCGCTGTTTCCTCGCTGGGTCCTCAGCTGTGTCCCGCTGTGTCCCCCGCTGTGTCCCGCTGTGGCCCGCTCTGTCCCTGCTGTGTCCCGCTATGTCCCCCGCA
>NW_012288442.1:0-3091 GCF_000151885.1 Dipodomys ordii
CCGCTGTGTCTCACGCTTTGTCCCGCTGTGTCCACCGCTGTGTCCCGCTGTGTCCCCCGCTCTGTCTCGCTGTGTCCACCGCTGTGTCCGGCTGTGTCCCCCGCTGTGTCCCGCTGTGTCCTCGCTGTGTCCCCCGCTGTCTCCCGCTCTGTCCCCCGCTGTGTCTCACGCTTTGTCCCCACTGTGTCCCACTGTGTTCTCCTGTGTCCCGCTGTGCCCCCACTGTGTCCCGTTGTGTCCACAGCTGTGTAACGCTGTGTCCCGGCTGTATCGACGCTGTGTCCCTCTGGGTCCCACTGTGTCCTCGCTGTGTTCCCCGCTGTGTCTCGCAGTGTCCCCCGCTTTGTCCCCCGCTGTGTCCTCGCTGTGTCCCCTGCTGTGTCCCGCTGTGTCCTCGTTGTGTCCCCCGCTGTGTCCCGCTGTGTCCCCGCAGGTTCACCGCTGTTTCCCGCTGTGTCCCGTGGTGTCCTGCTTTGTCCCCCGCTGTGACCCTGCTGAGTCCCCGCTGTGTCGTGCTCTGTCCTCCCTGTGTCCACCGCTGTGTCCCGCTGTGTCCCCTGCTGTTTCCCGCTGTGTCTACTGCTGTGTTCCTGCTGTGTCCAGCTGTGTCCCGCTGTGTCCCCCTGTGTCCTCACTGTGTCCCACGCTGTGTTCCGCTGAGTACTTGCTGTGTCCCCGGATGTGCCCCGTTGTGTCCCCAGCTGTGTACCCCGCTGTGGCCCACTCTGTCCCCGCTGTATCGACGCTGTGTCCCGCTGGGTCCTGCTGTGTCCTCGCTGTGTCCACCACTGTGTCCCGCTGTGTCCACCGCTGTGTCCCGCTGTGTCTCCGCTCTATCCCGCTGTGTCCACCGCTGTGTCCCGCTCTTTCCCCCGCTGTGTCCCGCTGTGTCCCCCGCTCTGTCCCCCTGTGTCCACCGCTGTGTCCCGCTGTTTCCCCCACTGTGTCCCGCTGTGTCCTCGCTGTGTCCCCCGCTGTCTCACTCTCTGTCCCCCACTGTGTCTCACGCTTTGCCCCGCTGTGTCCCGCTGTGTCCCGCTGTGTCCCGCTCTGTCCCTGCTGTGTCCCGCTGTGCCCTGCTGTGTCCTAGCTGTGTCCCCCTCTGTCTCGAGCTCTGTCCCTCGCTGTGTCTCACGATTTGTTCTTGCTTTGTCCCACTGTGTCCCGCTGTGTCCCGCTGTGCCCACACTGTGTCCCCTTGTGTCCACAGATGTGTACCACACTGTGTAACGCTGTATCCCCGCTGTATCGACGCTGTGTCCTGCTGTGTCTCGCTGTGTCCTCGCTGTGTTCCCTGCTGTGATCCGCTGTGTCCCCCGGTGTGTCCCCCGCTGTGTCCTGGCTGTGTCCCCCGCTGTATCCAGCTGTGTCCTCGCTGTGTCCCCCGCTGTGTCCCCCGCTGTGTCCCGCTGTGTCCCCTGCTGTTTACCCTGCTTTGTCCCGCTGTGTCCTCGCTGTGTCCTGCTCGGTCTCCTCTTTGTCCCCGCTGTGTTCCGCTGTGTCCCGTGGTGTCCCGCTTTGTCCCCCCCCTGTGTCCCCCGCTGAGTCCCCGCTGTGTCCCCGCTGTGTCCCGCTCTGTCCTACCTGTGTCCCCAGCTGTGTCCCGCTGTGTTCCCTGCTGTGTCCCGCTGTGTCCTGCTGTGTCCTCGCTGTGTCCCCCACTGTCTCCCGCTCTGTCCCCCGCTGTGTCTCACGATTTGTCCTTGCTGTGTCCCACTGTGTCCCGCTCTGTCCTGCTGTGCCCCCACTGTGTCCCCTTGTGTCCACAGATTTGTACCACACTGTGTAACGCTGTATCCCCGCTGTATCGACGCTGGGTCCCGCTGGGTCCCGCTGTGTCCTCGCTGTGTTCCCTGCTGTGTCCCGCTGTGTCCTGCTGTGTCCTCGCTGTGTCCCCCGCTGTCTCCCGCTCTGTCCCCCGCTTCGTCTCATGATTTGTCCTCGCTGTGTCCCACTGTGTCCCGCTGTGTCCCGCTGTGCCCCCAATGTGTCCCGTTGTGTCCACAGATGTGTACCACGCTGTGTAAGGCTGTATCCCAGCTGTATCGACACTGTGTCCCACTGGGTCGCGCTGGGTCCTCACTGGGTCGACCGCTGTGTCCCGCTGTTTCCACCGCTGTGTCCCGCTGTGTCCTCCGCTTCTCCCCCTGTGTCCACCGCTATGTCCCGCTGTTTCCCCCGCTGTGTCCAGCTGTGTCCTCGCTGTGTCCCCCGCTGTCTCCCGCTCTGTCCCCCGCTGTGTCTCACGCTTTGTCCCCGCTGTGTCCCACTGTGTTCCGCTGTGTCCCGCTGTGCCCCCACTGTGTCCCGTTGTGTCCACAGCTGTGTACCATGCTGTGTAACGCTGTATCCCCGCTGTATCGACGCTGTGTCCCGCTGTGTCCCTCAGTGTCCCCCACTATGTCCCCCGCTGTGTCCTCGCTGTGTTCCCCGCTGTGTCCCCCTGTGTCCTCGCTGGGTCCCCCGCTGGGTCCCGCTGTGTCCCCCGCTGTGTCCCGCTGTGTCCCGCTCTGTCCCTGCTGTGTCCCGCTGTGTCCTGCTGTGTTCTCGCTGTGTCCCCACTGTCTCCCGCTCTGTCCCTCGCTGTGTCTCACGATTTGTCCTCGCTGTGTCCCACTGTGTCCCGCTCTGCCCCCACTGTGTCCCGTTGTGTCCACAGATGTGAACCACGCTTTGTAACGCTGTATCCCCGCTGTATCGACGCTGTGTCCCGCTGGGTCCCGCTGTGTCCTCGCTGTGTTCCCCGCTGTGTCCCGCAGTGGCCCCCGCTGTGTCCCCCGCTGTGTCCTCGCTGTGTCCCCCACTGTGTCCCGCTGTGTCCTCGCTGGGTCCTCCGCTTTGTCCCGCTGTGTCCCCCGCTGTGTCCTGCTGTGTCCCGCTGTGTCCCGCTCTGTCCCTGCTGTGTCCCGCTGTGTCCTGCTGTGTCCTCGCTGTGTCCCCCGCTGTCTCCCGCTCTGTCCCCCGCTGTGTCTCACGATTTGTCCTCGCTGTGTCCCACTGTGTCCCGCTCTGTCCCGCTGTGCCCCCATTGCGTCCCGTTGTGTCCACAGATGTGTACCACGTTGTGTAAGGCTGTATCCCAGCTGTATCG
>NW_012288443.1:0-2757 GCF_000151885.1 Dipodomys ordii
TTGTGTCCACTGCTGGGTCCTCGCTGGGTCCACCGCTGTGTCCCGCTGTTTCCACCGCTGTGTCCCGCTGTGTCCCCCGCTCTCTCCCCCTGTGTCCACCGCTGTGTCCCGCTGTTTCCCCCGCTGTGTCCCGCTGTGTCCTCGCTGTGTCCCCCGCTGTCTCCCGCTCTGTCCCCCGCTGTGTCTCACGCTTTGTCCCTGCTGAGTCCCACTGTGTTCCGCTGTGTCCCGCTGTGCCCCCACTGTGTCCCGTTGTGTCCACAGCTGTGTACCACGCTGTGTAACGCTGTGTCCCCGCAGTATCGACGCTGTGTCCTGCTGGGTCCCGCTGTGTCCTCGCTGTGTTCACGGCTGTGTCCCGCAGTGTCCCCCGCTGTGTCCCCCGCTGTGTCCCCCGCTGTGTCCTCGCTGTGTTCCCCGGTGTGTCACGCTGTGTCCTCGCTGGGTCCCCCGCTGTGTCCCGCTGTGTCCCGCTGTGTCCCGCTCTGTCCCTGCTGTGTCCCGCTGTGTCCTGCTGTGTCTTCGATGTGTCCCCCGCTGTCTCCCGCTCTGTCCCCTGCTTCGTCTCACGATTTGTCCTCGCTGTGTCCCACTGTGTCCCCCTGTGTCCAGCTGTGCCCCCACTGTGTCCCGATATGTCCACATATGTGTACCACGCTGTGTAACGCTGTATCCCCGCTGTATCGACGCTGTGTTCCGCTGTGTCCTCGCTGTGTTCCCCGCTGTGTCGCGCTGTGTCCCGCTCTGTCCCTGCTGTGTCCCGCTGTGTACTGCTGTGTCCTCCCTGTGTACCTCGCTGTCTCCCGCTCTGTCCCCCGCTGTGGCTCACGATTTGTCCTCGCTGTGTCCCACTGTGTCCCGCTCTGTCCCGCTGTGCCCCCACTGTGTCCCCTTGTGTCCACAGATTTGTACCACACTGTGTAACGCTGTATCCCCGCTGTATCGAAGCTGGGTCCCGCTGGGTCCCGCTGTGTCCTCGCCGTGTTCCCTGCTGTGTCCCGCTGTGTCCTGCTGTGTCCTCGATGTGTCCCCCGCTGTCTCCTGCTCTGTCCACCGCTTCGTCTCACGATTTGTCCTCGCTATGTCCCACTGTGTCCCGCTGTGTCCCGCTGTGCCCCCACTGTGTCCCGTTATGTCCACATATGTGTACCACGCTTTGTAACGCTGTATCCCCGCTGTATCGACGCTGTGTCCCGCTGTGTCCTCGCTGTGTTCCCCGCTGTGTCCCGCTGTGTCCCACTCTGTCCCTGCTGTGTGCCGCTGTGCCCTGCTGTGTCCTCCCTGTGTCCCCTGCTGTCTCCCGCTCTGTCCCCCACTGTGTCTCACGATTTGTCTTCGCTTTGTCCCACTGTGTCCCGCTGTGTCCCGCTGTGCCCCCACTGTGTCCCCTTGTGTCCACAGATGTGTACCACACTGTGTAACGCTGTATCCCCGCTGTATCGACGCTGTGTCCCGCTGTGTCCCGCTGTGTCCTCGCTGTGTTCCCTGCTGTGTCCCGCTGTGTCCCCCGGTGTGTCCCCCACTGTTTTCCTGTCTGTGTCCCCCGCTGTGTCCCGCTGTGTCCTCACTGGGCCCCCCGCTGTTTCCCGCTGGGTACTCAGCTGTGTCCCGCTGTGTCCCCTGCTGTGTCCCCTGCTTTGTCCCGCTGTGTTCCCCGCTGTGTCCCGCTATGTCCCCCGCTGTGTCCTGCTGTGTCCTCGCTGTGTCGCGCTCTGTCTCCCCCTTGTCCCCGCTGTGTCCGCCGCTGTCCCGTGGTGTCCCGCTTTGTCCCCCGCTGTGTCCGCCGCTGAGTCCCCGCTGTGTCCCCGCTGTGTCCCGCTCTGTCCTCCCTGTGTCCCCCGCTGTGTCCCGCTGTGTCCCCTGCTGTGTCCCGCTGTGTCTACTGCTGTGTTCCTGCTGTGTCCAGCTGTGTCCCGCTGTGTCCCCCTGTGTCCTCACTGTGTCCCACGCTGTGTTCCGCTGAGTACTTGCTGCGTCCCTCGATGTGTCCCTTTGTGTCCCCAGCCGTGTACCCCGCTGTGGCCCACTCTGACCCCGCTGTATCGACGCTGTGTCCCGCTGGGTCCCACTGTGTCCTCGCTGTGTCCACCGCTTTGTCCCGCTGTGTCCCCACTGTGTCCTGCTTTTTCCCCCGCTGTGTCCCGCTGTGTCCTCGCTGTGTCCCCCGCTGTGTCCCGCTGTGTCCCCCGCTGTGTCCTGATGTGTCCCGCTTTGTCCCGCTGTGTCCCTGATGTGACCCTCAGTGTCCCGGTGTGTCCCCGCTGTGGCCCCGCTGTGTCTGGCTGTGTATACCCCGCTTTGTCCAGCTTTGTCCCCGCTGGGTCCCGCAGTGTCCTCGCTGTGGTCCCTGTTGTGTCCCGCTCTGTCCCCCGCTGTGTCCAGCTTTGTCCCCGCTGTGTCTCACTGTGTTCCATGCTCTGTCCCTAACTGTGTCCCGCAGTGTCCCCCGCTGCGTCCCGCTGTGTCCCCCGCTGTCTCCCACTTTGTCCCACGCTGTGTCCCGCTCTATCCCGCTGTGTCCTCGCTCTGTCCCCCGCTGTGTCCCGCTGTGTCCCCGCTGTGTCCCAAGCTGTGTCCCGCTGTGTTCCGCTGTGTCCTCGCTGTGTAACCTGCTGTGTCCCATTGTGTCCCCAGCTGTGTACCCCGCTGTGTCCCGCTGTGTGCCCGCTGTATCAACGCTGTGTCCCGCTGGGTCCCTCTGTGTGCCCCACTGTGACCCTCTGTGTCCCCAACTGTGTACCCTGCTGTGTAACGCTG
>NW_012288444.1:0-6921 GCF_000151885.1 Dipodomys ordii
CCCGCTGTGTCCCAACCTGTGTCTGCTGTGTACCCCACTGTGTCCCCATCTTTGTTCCCGCTGTGTCCCCCGCTGTGTCCCGCTGTGTCCCGCTGTGTCCCCCGCTGTGTCCTGCTGTGTCCCCGCTGTGTCTGCTGTATACTGCTGTGTCCTCCGCTGAGTCCCGCTGTGTCCCCGCTGTGTCCCGCTGTGTTCCCCATGTGTCCCCCGCTGTGTCCCACCGTGTCCCACTGTGTCCCCCACTGTTTCCCCCGCTGTGTCCGGCTGTGTCCCCCGCTTTGTCCCGCTGTGTCCACTGCTGTGTCTCCGCTGTGTCCGGCTTTTTCCCTGGCTGTATCCCGCTGTGTCCTCACTGTATCCCCCGCTGTATCCCGCTGTGTCCTCGCTGTGTCCCCAGCTGTGTCCCGCTGTGTCCCCCGCTTTTTCCCGCTGTGTCCCCCGCTTTGTCCCGCTGTGTCCCACTGTGTCCCCGCTGTGTCCCGCTGTGTCCCGCTGTGTCCCCGGTGTGCCCGCTGTGTCCCGCTGTGTACCCCGCTGTGTCCAGCTATGTCACCGCTGTGTCCCGCTGTGGCCCATCTCTGTCTCCGCTGTCCCCCGCTGTGTCCCCTAGTGTGTGCCACTGTGTCCCGCTATGTCCCCCGCTTCATCCCGCTTTGTCCCCCGCTGTGTTCAGCTGTTTCCCGCTGTGTCCTCGCTGTGTCCCGTGGTGTCTCACTTTGTCCCCGCTGTGTCCCCAGCTGTGTGCCCGCTGTGTCCCGCTGTGTACCACGCAGTGTCCAGCTGTGTCACCGCTGTGTCACGCTGTGGCCCATCTCTGTTTCAGCTGTACCCCGCTGTGTCCCCCGCTGTGTTCCGTTGTGTCCCGCTGTGTCCCCCGCTTTGTCCTGCTGTGTCTCCGCAGTGTCCCCCCTGTGTCCCGCTGTGTCACACTGTGTCCCGTGGTGTCCCACTTTGTCCCCCGCTGTGTCCCCCGCTGTGTCCCCCGCTGAGTCCCCTCTGTTTCGACGCTGTGTCCCGCTGTTTCCCGCTGTGTCCTCGCTGTGTTCCCCGCTGTGTCCCGCTGTGTCCCCCGTTGTGTCCACCGCTGTGTCCTCGCTGTGTTCCCCGCTGTGTCCCGCTGTGTCCTCGCTGTGTCCCCCGCTGTGTCCCGCTGTGTCCCCCGCTGTGTCCCGTTTTGTCCGAATGTGTCCCGCTCTGTCCCCACTGTGTCCCGCTGTGTCCCCGCTGTGTGCCCGCTGTGTCCCGCTGTGTACCCCGCTGTGTCCAGCTGTGTCCTTTTGTGTCACACTGTTTCCCTCTGTGTCCCTGCTGTGTCCCTCTGTGTACCCCGCTGTGTCCAGCTTTGTCACCGCTGTGTCTCGCTGTGTCCCATGCTCTGTCCCACACTGTGTCCCGCAGTGTCCCCCGCTGTGTCCCGCTGTGTCCCCCGCTGTCTCCCACTTTGTCCCACGCTGTGTCCCGCTCTATCCCGCTGTGTCCTCGCTCTGTCCCCCACTGTGTCCCGCTGTGTCCCCGCTGTGTCCCAAGCTGTGTTCCGCTGTGTTCCGCTGTGTCCTCGCTGTGTCCCCTGCTGTGTCCCATTGTGTCCCCAGCTGTGTACCCCGCTGTGTCCCGCTGTGTGCCCGCTGTATCGACGCTGTGTCCCGCTGGGTCCCGCTGTTTGCCCCACTGTGACCCTCTGTGTCCCCAACTGTGTACCCTGCTGTGTAACGCTGTGTCCCGGCTGTATCGACGCTGTGTCCCGCTGTGTCCCGCTGTGTCCTGCTGTGTCCCGCTGTGTACCCCGCTGTGTCCCGCTATGTTCCCGCACTGTCCCCGCTGTGTCCCGCTGTGTCCCACTGTGTCCCGTGGTGTCTCAGTTTGTCCCCGCTGTGTCTCGCTGTGTCCAACGCTCTGTCCCACACTGTGTCCCGCAGTGTCCCCCGCTGTGTCCCGCAGTGTCCCCCGCTGTGTCCTGCTGTGTCCCCCGCTGTGTCCCACTGTGTCCCCCGCTGAGTCCCCGCTGTGTCACCGCTGTGTCCCGCTGTTTCCTCGCTGAGTCCCCTGCTGTCTCCCTTTCTGTCTCCCCCTGTGTCTCATGCTTTGTCCCCGCTGTGTCCCACTGTGTCCCGCTGTGTCCCGCTGTGCCCCCACTGTGTCCCGGCTGTGTCCCTGCTGTGTCCATGCTGTGTCGCCGCTGTGTCCCACTGTGTCCTGCTGTGTCCTCGCTGTGTCCCACGCTGTGTTCCGCTGTGTCCCCCGCTGTGTCCCGCTGTGTCCCGCTGTGTCCCCGCTGTGTCCCGCTGTGTCCTCGCTGTGTCCCCAGCTCTGTACCCCACTGTGTCCCGCTGTGTCCCTGCTGTATCGACGCTGGGTCCCGCTGGGTCCCACTGTGTCCTCCCTTTGTCCCCCGCTGTGTCCCGCTGTGTCCGGCACTGTGTCCTGCTGTGTCTACTGCTGTGCCCCCGCTGTGTCCTGCTGTGTCCAATTGGGTTTCTGCTGTATCCACGCTGGGTCCCGCTGGGTCCTGCTCTGTCATCCCTGTGTCCCCCGCTGTGTCTCGCTGTGTCCCCCGCTGTGTCTCTGCTGTGTCCCCGCTGTGTCCCCGCTGTGTCCCGCTTTGTCCCGCTGTGTACTGCTGTGTCCCCCGCTGAATCCCGCTGTGTCCCAATGTGTCCTCGCTCTGTCCCCCGCTTTATCGCTCTGTGTCCTCCCTGTGTCCCCCGCTGTGTCCCGCTGTGTCCCGCTGGGTCCCCGCTGTGTGCCCGCTGTGTCCCGCTGTGTACCCCGCTGTGTCCGGCTGTGTCACCGCTTTGTCTCGCTTTGGCCACTCTCTGTCTCCGCTGTCCCCCGCTGTGTCCCCCGCTGTGTCCCGCTCTGTCCCGCTGTGTCACACTGTGTCCCGTGGTGTCCCACTTTGTCCCACACTGTGTCCCCGGCTGAGTCCCCTCTGTGTCGCCGCTGTGTCCCCCTGTGTCCTCGCTGTGTCCCCCGCTGTCTCCCGCTTTGACTCCCGCTGTGTTCCGCTGTGTCCCGCTGTGTCCCCGCTGTGTCCCCAGCTGTGTCCCGCTGTGTCCCCCTGTGTCCTGCTATGTTCCCGCAGTGTCCCCGATGTGTCCCGCTGTGTCCTTGCAGTGTCCCCAGCTGTGTACCCCACTGTGTCCCGCTGTGTCCCTGCTGTATCGACGCTGGGTCCCGCTGGGTCCCGCTGTGTCCTCCCTTTGTCCCCCGCTGTGTCCCGCTGTGTCCGGCACTGTGTCCCGCTGTGTCTACAGCTGTGTCCCCGCTGTGTCCCGCTGTGTCCAGCTGGGTCCCTGCTGTATCCACGCTGGGTCCCGCTGGGTCCTGCTCTGTCATCCCTGTGTCCCCCGCTGTGTCCCGCTCTGTCCCCCGCTGTGTCTCTGCTGTGTCCCCGCTGTGTCCCGCCTTGTCCAGCTGTGTACTGCTGTGTCCCCCGCTGAATCCCGCTGTGTCCCAATGTGTCCCAATGTGTCCTCGCTCTGTCCCCCGCTATGTCCCGCTGTGTCCTACCTGTGTCCCCCGCTGTGTCCCGCTGTGTCCCGCTGTGTCCCCCGCTGTGTTCCCCGCTATGTCCCGCTGTGTTCCCCGCTGTGTCCCACTGTGTCCTTGCTGTGTCCCATGCTGTGTGCCGCTGTGTCCTCGATGTGTCCCCCGCTGTGTCCCGCTGTGTCCTGATGTGTCACGCTGTTTCCCCGCTGTGTCCCCACTGTGTCCCTCTGTGTACCCCGCTGTGTCCAGCTTTGTCCCAGCTGTGTCTCGCTGTGACCCACGCTCTGTCCCCCACTGTGTCCCACTCTGTCCCGCTCTGTGTCCCGCTGTGTCCCCCGCTGTGTCCAACTGTGTCCCCGCAGTGTCACTGCTGTTTCCTGCTGTGTCCCGCTGTTTTCCTTGGTGTCCCTCTTTGTCTCCCGCTGTGTCCCCCGCTGAGACCCCGCTGTGTCAACGCTGTGTCCCCCTGTGTCCTGGCTGTATCTCCCGCTGTCTCCAGCTCTGTAACCCGATGTGTCTCACGCTTTGTCTCCGCTGTGTCCCACTGTGTCCCGCTGTGTCCCGCTGTGCCCCCACTGTGTCCTCGCTGTGTCCCTGCTGTGTCCCTGCTGTGTGGCCGCTGTGTCCCGCTGTTTCCTGCTGTGTCCTCGCTTTGTCCCACGCTGTGTTCCGCTGTGTCCCGCTGTGTCCCGCTGTGTCCCCGCAGTGTCCCGCTGTGTCCCCCGCTGTGTCCCGCTGTGTCCCGCTTTGTCCCTGCTGTGACCCTCTCTGTGCCCGCTGTATTGACGCTGTGTCCCGGTGTGTCCCGCTGTGTCCGCGCTGTGTTCCCGGCTGTGTCCCGCTGTGTACCCCTCTGTGTCCCCCGCTGTGTCCCGCTGTGTCCCCTCTCTGTCCCCTGCTGTCCCCCGCTGTGTCCACCGATGTGTCTCGCTGTGTCGCCCACTGTGTCCCGTTGTGCCCCTGCAGTGTCCCTGCTGTGTCCCACTGTGTCAAACTGTGTCCCGTGTTGTCCCGCTTTGACCCCCGCTGTGACCTCGCAGTGTTTCCCACTGTGTCCCACTGTGTCCTCGCTGTGTTCCCCGCTGTGTCCCGCTGTGTCCCCCGTTGTGTCCACCGCTGTGTCCACGCTGTGTCCCCCGCTGTGTCCCCCGCTGTGTCCCGCTATGTCCTCACTGGGTCCCCCGCTGTGTCCCGCTGTGTTCCCCACTGTGTCCCGCTGTGTCCGACTGTGTCCCGCTCAGTCCCCGCTGTGTCCCGCTGTGTCCTGCTGTGTCCTCGCTGTGTCCCACGCTGTGTTCTGCTGTGTCCCCCGCTGTGTCCCGCTGTGTCCCGCTGTGTCCCCGCTGTGTCCCGCTGTGTCCTCCGCTGTGTCCCGCTGTGTCCCGCTGTGTCCCTGCTGTGACCCTCTCTGTCCCCGCTGTATTGACGCTGTGTCCCGGTGTGTCCCGCTGTGTCCGCGCTGTGTTTCCGGCTGTGTCCCGCTGTGTACCCCTCTGTGTCCCCTGCTGTGTCCCGCTGTGTCCCCTCTCTGTCCCCTGCTGTCCCCCGCTGTGTCCCCTGCTGTGTCTCACTGTGTCGCCCGCTTTGTCCCGCTGTGCCCCTGCAGTATCCCCGCTGTGTCCCACTCTGTCACACTGTGTCCCGTGTTGTCCCGTTTTGTCCCCCGCTGTGACCTCGCAGTGTTTCCCGCTGTGTCCCGCTGTGTCCTCGCTGTGTTCCCCGCTGTGTCCCGCTGTGTCCCCCGTTGTGTCCACCGCTGTGTCCCGCTGTGTCCTCGCTGGGTCCCACGCTGGGTCCCGATGTGTCCCCCGCTGTGTCCCGCTGTGTCCGACTGTGTCCCCGCTGTGTCCCGCTGTGTCCCCGCTGTGTGCCCGCTGTGTCCCGCTGTGTACCCCGCTGTGTCCAGCGGTGTCCTTTTGTGTCACGCTGTTTCCCCACTGTGTCCCTGCTGTGTCCCTCTGTGTACCCCGCTGTGTCCAGC
Organism: Dipodomys ordii; assembly: GCF_000151885.1. Lineage (NCBI taxonomy): Eukaryota > Metazoa > Chordata > Mammalia > Rodentia > Heteromyidae > Dipodomys > Dipodomys ordii. Next base: position 5,471 of record NW_012288444.1, read on the forward strand.
TCTGTCCCCGCTGTGTCTCGCTGTGTCCCACGCTCTGTCCCACACTGTGTCCCGAAGTGTCCCCCGCTGTGTCCCGCTGTGTCCCCCGCTGTGTCCCACTGTGTCCCCCGCTGAGTCCCCGCTGTGTCACCTCTGTGTCCCGCTGTTTCCTCGCTGTGTCCCCTGCTGTTTCCCTCTCTGTCCCTCGCTGTGTCTCACGCTTTGTCCCCGCTGTGTCCCTCTGTGTCCCGCTGTGTCCCACTGTGCCCCCACTGTGTCCCGTTGTGTCCACAGTGTGTACCACGCTATGTAACGCTGCCTCCCCGCTGTATCGACGCTGTGTCCTGTTGTGTCCCGCTGTGTCCTCGCTGTGTTCCCCACTGTGTCCCGCTGTGTCCACCGCTGTGTCCCCCGCTGTGTCCTCGCTGTGTCCCCTGTTGTGTCCCGCTGTGTCCTCACTGGGTAGCCCACTGTGTCCCGCTGTGTCCCCCGCTGTCCCCCACTGTGGCCCGCTGTGTCCCGCTGTGTCCCCCGCTTTACCTTCCTGTGTCCCGCAGTGTCCCCGCTGTGTCCGGCTGTGTAACACTGTGTCCCGTGGTGTCCCACTTTGTCCCACACTGTGTCCCCAGCTGCATCCCCTCTGTGTCGCCGCTGTGTCCCTCTCTGTCCTCGCTGTGTCCCCCACTGTGTCCCGCTTTGTCTCCCGCTGTGTTCCGCTGTGTCCAGCTGTGTCCTCGCTGTGTCCCCCACTGTGTCCCGTTGTGTCCACAGCTGTGTACCACGCTGTGTAACGCTGTGTGCCAGCTGTATCGATGCTGTGTCCCGCTGGGTCCCGCTGGGTCCTCGCTGTGTTCCCCGCTGTGTCCCGCTGTGTCCCCCGCTGTGTCCCCCGCTGTGTCCTCGCTGTGTCCCCCGCTGTGTCCCGCTGTGTCCTCGCTCTGTCCCCCGCTGTGTTCCGCTGTGTCCCCCGCTGTGTCCCGCTGTGTCCCGCTCTGTCCCTGCTATGTCCCGCTCTGTCCCCCTGTGTCCCTCGCTGTGTCCCGCTATGTTCCCGCAGTGTCCCCGCTGTGTCCTGCTGTGTCCCACTGTGTCCCGTGGTGTCCCAGTTTGTCCTTCGCTGTGTCCCCAGGTGAGTCCCCGCTGTGTCCCGCTGTGTCCCCCACTGGGTCCCTCTGTGTCCCCGCAGGGTCACCGCTATTTCCCGCTGTGACCCGCTGTGTTCCGTGGTGTTCCGCTTTGTCCCCCGCTGTGTCCCCCGCTGAGTCCCCGCTGTGTCCCCCGCTTTGTACCGCTGTGTCCGTGCAGTGTCCCCGCTGTGTCCCGCTGTGTCACACTGTCCCGTGGTGTCCTGCTTTGTCCCCCGCTGTGTCCCCCACTGAGTCCCCTCTGTGTCACAACTGTGTCCCGCTGTGTCCTCGCTGTGTCCCCCGCTGTCTCCCGCTTTGTCCCCCGCTGTATCCCGCACCCCATGA
>NW_012288445.1:0-8061 GCF_000151885.1 Dipodomys ordii
TCAGTGTCGCCCGCTTTGTCCCTCTGTGCCCCTGCAGTGTCCCCGCTGTGTCCCACTCTGTCACACTGTGTCCCGTGTTGTCCCGTTTTGTCCCGCTGTGAACTCGCAGTGTTTCCCGCTGTGTCCCGCTGTGTCCTCGCTGTGTTCCCCGCTGTGTCCCGCTGTGTCCCCCGCTGTGTCCCACTGTGTCCTTGCTGTGTCCCATGCTGTGTGCCGCTGTGTCCTCGATGTGTCCCCCGCTGTGTCCCGCTGTGTCCTGCTGTGTCACGCTGTTTCCCTGCTGCGTCCCCGCTGTGTCCCTCTGTGTACCCCGCTGTGTCCAGCTTTGTCCCCGCTGTGTCTCGCTGTGTCCCACGCTCTGTCCCCCACTGTGTCCCGCTTTGTCCCCCTCTGTGTCCCACTGTGTCCCCCGCTGTGTCCCACTGTGTCCCCGCAGTGTCACTGCTGTTTCCTGCTGTGTCCCGCTGTGTTCCGTGGTGTCCCTCTTTGTCTCCCGCTGTGTCCCCCGCTGAGACCCCGCTGTGTCAACGCTGTGTCCCCCTGTGTCCTGGCTGTGTCCCCCGCTGTCTCCAGCTCTGTACCCCGCTGTGTCTCACGCTTTGTCCCCGCTGTGTCCCACTGTGTCCCGCTGTGTCCCGCTGTGCCCCCACTGTGTCCCCGCTGTGTCCCACTGTGTCCCCGCTGTGTCCCGCTGTGTCCCCCGCTGTGTCCCACTGTGTCACACTGTGTCCCGTGTTGTCCCGCTTGGACCCCCGCTGTGACCTCGCAGTGTTTCCCGCTGTGTCCCGCTGTGTCCTCGCTGTGTTCCCCGCTGTGTCCTGCTGTGTCCCCCGTTGTGTCCACCGCTGTGTCCTCGCTGTGTCCCCCGCTGTGTCCCGCTATGTCCTCGCTGGGTCCCCCGCTGTGTCCCGCTGTGTCCCCTGCTGTGTCCCGCTGTGTCCGACTGTGTCCCGCTCTGTCCCCGCTGTGTCCCGCTGTGTCCTGCTGTGTCCTCGCTGTGTCCCACGCTGTGTTCCGCTGTGTCCGCCGCTGTGTCCCGCTGTGTCCCGCTGTGTCCCCGCTGTGTCCCGCTGTGTCCCCCGCTGTGTCCCGCTGTGTCCCGCTGTGTCCCTTCTGTGACCCTCTCTGTCCTCGCTGTATTGACGCTGTGTCCCGGTGTGTCACGCTGTGTCCGCGCTGTGTTCCCGGCTGTGTCCCACTGTGTACCCCTCTGTGTCCCCTGCTGTGTCCCGCTGTGTCCCCTCTCTGTCCCCTGCTGTCCCCGCTGTGTCCCCCGCTGTGTCTCACTGTGTCGCCCGCTTTGTCCCGCTGTGCCCCTGCAGTGTCCCCGCTGTGTCCCACGCTGTCACACTGTGTCCCGTGTTGTCCCGATTTGTCCCCCGCTGTGACTTCGCAGTGTTTCCCGCTGTGTCCCGCTGTGTCCTCTCTGTGTTCCCCGCTGTGTCCCGCTGTGTCAACCGTTGTGTCCCCCGCTGTGACCTCGCAGTGTTTCCCGCTGTGTCCCGCTGTGTCCTCGCTGTGTTCCCCGCTGTGTCCCGCTGTGTCCCCCGTTGTGTCCACCGCTGTGTCCCGCTGTGTCTTCGCTGGGTCCCACGCTGGGTCCCGCTGTGTCCCCCGCTGTGTCCCGCTGTGTCCGACTGTGTCCCCGCTGTGTCCCGCTGTGTCCCCGCTGTGTGCCCGCTGTGTCCCGCTGTGTACACCTCTGTGTCCAGCTGTGTCCTTTTGTGTCACGCTGTTTCCCCGCTGTGTCCCTGCTGTGTCCCTCTGTGTACCCCGCTGTGTCCAGCTTTGTCCCCGCTGTGTCTCGCTGTGTCCCACGCTCTGTCCCACACTGTGTCCCGAAGTGTCCCCCGCTGTGTCCCGCAGTGTCCCCCGCTGTGTCCCACTGTGTCCCCCGCTGAGTCCCCGCTGTGTCACCGCTGTGTCCCGCTGTTTCCTCGCTGTGTCCCCTGCTGTTTCCCTCTCTGTCCCTCGCTGTGTCTCACGCTTTGTCCCCGCTGTTTCCCACTGTGTCACGCTGTGTCCCGCTGTGCCCCCACTGTGTCCCGTTGTGTCCACAGTGTGTACCACGCTGTGTAACGCTGCCTCCCCGCTGTATCGACGCTGTGTCCCGTTGTGTCCCGCTGTGTCCCCGCTGTGTGCCAGCTGTGTCCCTCTGTGTACCCCGCTGTGTCCCGCTGTGTCCCGCTGTGTCACACTGTTTTCCGTGTTGTCCCGCTTTGTCCCCGCTGTGACCTCGCTTTGTTTCCCGATGTGTCCCGCTGTGTACCACTCTGTGACCCCGCTGTGTCCCGCTCTGTACCCGCTCTGTCCCGCTATGTTCCCGCAGTGTCCCCGCTGTGTCCCGCTGTGTCCTCGCTGTGTCCACTGCTGTGTCCCGTTGTGTCCTCAGCTGTGTACCCCGCTGTGTCCCGCTGTGTCCCCTCTGTATCGACGCTGTGTCCTGCTGGGTCCCGCTGTGTCCTCGATGTGTTCCCGCTGTGTCCCGCTGTGTCCCCCGCTGTGTCCCCCGCTGTGTCCCTGCTGTGTCCCTGCTGTGTCCCCGCTGTGTCCCGCTGTGTCCCGCTTTGTCCTCGCTGTGTCCCAAGCTGTGTACCGCTGTGTCCCCCGCTGTGTCCCGCTGTGTCCCCGCGTTGTCCCACTGTGTCCCCCGCTGTGTCCCGCTGTGTACCGCTGTGTCCCGCTGTGTCCCGGTGTGTCCCACTGTGTCCGCGCTGTGTTCCCGGCTGTGTCCCGCTGTGTACCCCTCTGTGTCCCCCGCTGTGTCCCGCTGTGTCCCCCGCTGTGACCCGCTGTGTCCCGCTTTGTCCCCTGCTGTGTCCCCACTGTGTGCCCCGTGTGTCCCGCTGTGTACCCCGCTGTGTCCAGCTGTGTTCCCGCTGTGTCCCGCTGTGTCCCCTCTCTGTTCCCTGCTGTCCCCCTTTGTGTCTCCCGCTGTGTCCCCTCTCTTTCCCCTGCTGTCCCCCGCTGTGTCTCCCGCTGTGTCCCGCTGTGTCCCGCTGTGTCGCCCGCTTTGTCCTGCTGTGCCCCTGCAGTGTCCCTGCTGTGTCACACTGTGTCACACTGTGTCCCGTGTTGTCCTGCTTTGGCCCCCGCTGTGACCTCGCTGTGTTTCTCGCTTTGTCCCGCTGTGTACCCTTCTGTGTCCCCCGCTGTGTCCCGCTGTGTACCCCGCTGTGTCCAGCTGGGTCCTCTCTTTGTCCCTCGCTGTCTCCTGCTTTGTCCCATGCTGTGTCCCGCTGTGACCGCTGTGTCCTGGCTGTGTCCCCTGCTGTGTCCCGCTGTGTTCCCCGCTGTGACCTGCTGTGTCCGCTGTGTCCTCCACTGTGTCCCTGCTGTCTCCCCGCTGTGTCCCACTGTGTCCCGCTGTGTCCCGCTGTGCCCCCACTGTGTCCCGTTGTGTCCACAGTGTGTACCACGCTATGTAACGCTGCCTCACCGCTATATCGACGCTGTGTCCCGTTGTGTCCCGCTGTGTCCTCGCTGTGTTCCCCACTGTGTCCCGCTGTGTCCCCCGCTGTGTCCCCCGCTGTGTCCCCCGCTGTGTCTTCACTGTGTCCCCAGTTGTGTCCCGCTGTGTCCTCACTGGGTAGCCCACTGTGTCCCGCTGTGTCCCCCGCTGTGTCCACCGCTGTCCCCCGCTGTGTCCCGCTGTGTCCCGCTGTGTCCCCCGCTTTATCTTGCTGTGTCCCGCAGTGTCACCGCTGTGTCCCGCTGTGTAACACTGTGTCCCGTGGTGTCCCACTTTGTCCCACGCTGTGTCCCCAGCTGCGTCCCCTCTGTGTCGCCGCTGTGTCCCCTCTCTGTCCTCAGCTGTCCCCCGCTGTGTCCCCCGCTGTGTCCCCCACTGTGACCCGCTGTGTCCCGCTGTGTCCCCCGCTATGTCCCCACTGTGTGCCCCCTGTGTCCCACTGTGTACCCCTCTGTGTCCAGCTGTGTTCCCGCTGTGTCACGCTGTGACCCGCTGTGTTCCCAGCTGTGTCCCGCTGTGTACCCCTCTGTGTCCCCCTCTGTGTCCCGCTGTGTTCCCCGCTGTGTCCCGCTGTGTCCCCCGCTGTGTCCCTGCTGTGTCCCGCTGTGTCCTGCTGTATACTGCTGTGTCCCCCGCTGAGTCCCGCTGTGTCCCCGCTGTATCCCGCTGTGTTCCCCATGTGTCCCCCGCTGTGTCCCACCGTGTCCCACTGTGTCCCCCACTGTTTCCCCCGCTGTGTCCGGCTGTGTCCCCCGCTGTGTGCCGCTGTGTCCCGCTATGTCCCGCGCTTTGTCCTGCTGTGTCACCGCAGTGTCCCCGCTGTGTCCCGCTGTGTCACACTGTGTCCCGTGGTGTCCCACTGTGTCCCCCGCTGTTTCCCCCGTTGTGTCCTCCGCTGAGTCCCCTCTGTATCGACGCTGTGTCCCGCTGTGTCCCGCTGTGTCCTCGCTGTGTTCCCCGCTGTGTCCCGCTGTGTCCCCTGCTGTGTCCCCCGCTGTGTCCTCGCTGTGTCCCCCGCTGTGTCCTGCTGTGTGCTCGCTGTGTCCCCCGCTGTCTCCCGCTTTGTCCCCCGCTGAGTTCCGCTGTGTCCCGCTGCTTCCGCTGTGTCCCCTGCTGTGTCCTGCTGTGTCCCAGCTATGTCCCCAGCTGTGTTCCGCTGTGTACCACTCTGTCCCCTGCTGTGTCTCGCTATGTTCCCGCAGTGTCCCGCTGTGTCCCGCTGTGTCCTCGCTGTGTCCCCCGCTGTGTCCTGTTGTGTCCCCAGCTGTGTACCTCGCTGTGTCCCGCTGTGTCCCCGCTGTATCAAGGCTGGGTACCGCTGGGTCCCGCTGTGTCCTCCCTGTGTCCCCCGCTGTGTCCCGCTGTGTCCGCCATTGTGTCCCGCTGTGTCTACTGCTTTGTCCCCACTGTGTCCCGCTGTGTCCCGCTGTGTCCTCGCTGTGTCCCACGCTGTGTTCCGCTGTGGCCTCGCTTTTTTCCCCGCTGTGTCCCGCTGTATACCCCACTTTGTCCCCCGCTGTGTCTCGCTGTGTCCCCCGCTGTGTCCATGATCTTTCCCCTCTGTGTCCCGCTGTGTCCCGCTGTGTACTGCTGTGTCCCCCGCTGAGTCCTGCTGTGTCCCAATGTGTCCTCGCTCTGTCCCCTGCTGTGTACCTCTGTGTCCTTCCTGTGTCCCACGCTGTGTCCCGCTGTGTCCCCGCTGTGTCCCCCGCTATGTCCCGCTTTGTCCCCCGCTGTGTCCCGCTCTGTCCTTGCTGTGTCCCCCACTGTGTGCCGCTGTGTCCTCGCTGTTTCCCCGCTGTGTCCCTGCTGTGTTCCTCTGTGTACCCCGCTGTGTCCAGCTTTGTACCCGCTGTGTCTCGCTGTGTCCCACGCTCTGTCCCACACTGTGTCCCGCAGTGTCCCCCGTTGTGTCCCACTGTGTCCCCCGCTGTGTCCCGTTGTGTCCCCCGCTGAGTCCCCGTTGTGTCACCGCTGTGTCCCGCTGTGTCCTCGCTGTGTCCCCTGCTTTCTCCCTCTCTGTCCCCCGCTGTGTCTCACGCTTTGTCCCTGTTGGGTCCCACTGTGTCCCGCTGTGTCCGGCTGTGCCCCTACTGTGTCCCGTTGTGTCCAAAGCTGTGTACCACGCTGTGTAACGCTGTGTCCCCGCTGTATCGACGCTGTGTCCCGCTGTGTCCTCGCTGTGTTCCCCACTGTGTCCCGCTGTGTCCCCCGCTGTGTCCTCGCTGTGTCCCCTGCTGTGTCCCGCTGTGGCCTCACTGGGTCCCCAACTATGTCCCGCTGTGTCCCCGCTGTGTGCCTGCTGTGTCCCGCTGTGTCTGCCGCTTTGTCCCGCTGTGTCCCACTGTGTCCCCGCTGTGTCCCGTTGTGTCCCGCTGTGTCCCCGCTGTGTGCCCGCTGTGTCCCTCTGTGTACCCCGCTGTGTCCCGCTGTGTCCCGCTGTGTCACACTGTGTTCCATGTTGTCCCACTTTGTCCCCCGCTGTGACCTCGCTTTGTTTCCCGATGTGTCCCGCTGTGTACCACTCTGTGACCCCGCTGTGTCCCGCTCTGTACCCGCTGTGTCCCGCTATGTTCCCGCAGTGTCCCCGCTGTGTCCCGCTGTGTCCTCGCTGTGTCCACCGCTGTGTCCCATTGTGTCCTCAGCTGTGTACCCCGCTGTGTCCCGCTGTGTCCCCTCTGTATCGACGCTGTGTCCTGCTGGGTCCCGCTGTGTCCTCGATGTGTTCCTCGTTGTGTCCCGCTGTGTCCTCACTGGGTAGCCCACTGTGTCCCGCTGTGTCCCCCGCTGTCCCCCGCTGTGTCACGCTGTGTCCCGCTGTGTCCCCCGCTTTATCTTGCTGTGTCCCGCAGTGTCCCCGCTGTGTCCCGCTGTGTAACACTGTGTCCCGTGGTGTCCCATTTTGTCCCACGCTGTGTCCCCAGCTGCGTCCCCTCTGTTTCGCCGCTGTGTCCCCTCTCTGTCCTCTGCTGTCCCCCGCTGTGTCCCCCGCTGTGTCCCCCACTGTGACCCGCTGTGTCCTGCTGTGTCCCCCGCTGTGTCCCCACTGTGTGCCCCTGTGTCCCACTGTGTACCCCGCTGTGTCCAGCTGTGCCCCCACTGTGTCCCGTTTTGTCCAAAGCTGTGTACCACGCCGTGTAACGCTGTGTCCCCGCTGTATCGACGCTGTGTCCCGCTGTGTCCTCGCTGTGTTTCCCGCTGTGTCCCGCTGTGTCCCCCACTGTGTCCCCCGCTGTGTCCTCGCTGTGTCCCCTGCTGTGTCCCACTGTGTCCTCACTGGGTCCCCAACTGTGTCCCGCTGTGTCCCCTGCTGTGTCCCGCTGTGTCCGGCTGTGTCCCGCTCTGTCCCCGCTGTGTCCCGCTGTGTCCCGCTGTGTCCCCGCTGTGTGCCTGCCGTGTCCCGCTGTGTCTGCCGCTTTGTCCCGCTGTGTCCCACTGTGTCCCCGCTGTGTCCCATTGTGTCCCGCTGTGTCCCCGCTGTGTGCCCGCTGTGTCCCTCTGTGTACCCCGCTGTGTCCAGCTGTGTACCTGCTGTGTCCCGCTGTGTCCCCTATCTGTCCTCTGCTGTTCCCCGCTGTTTCCCCCCGCTGTGTCCCGCTGTGTCCCGCTGTGTCACACTGTGTTCCGTGTTGTCCCGCTTTGTCCCCCGCTGTGACCTCGCTTTGTTTCCCGATGTGTCCCGCTGTGTACCACTCTGTGACCCCGCTGTGTCCCGCTCTGTACCCGCTGTGTATCGCTATGTTCCCGCAGTGTCCCCGCTGTGTCCCGCTGTGTCCTCGCTGTGTCCACCGATGTGTCCCGTTGTGCCTTGCTGTGTCCCGCTGTGTACCCCACTGTCCCCCGCTGTGTCCTTGCTGTGTCCCTCTGTGTCCCGCTGTGTCCCCCAGTGTCCCCAGCTGTGTCCCGCTGTGTCACCGCTGTGTCCCGCTGTGTCCTCGCTGTGTCCCCCGCTGTGTCCTTCTTTGTCCCTGCTGTGTACCCCGCTGTGTCCCAATGTGTCCCCCACTGTGTCCCGCTGTGTCCCCTGCTGTGTCCCCACTGTGTCACGCTGTGTTTCGCTGTGTCCGATGTGTCCTCGCTCTGTCTCCCTCAGTGTCCACCTGTGTCACGCTCTGTCCCTTCTGTGTCCCTCTTTGTCCAGCTCTGTCCCCGCTGTGTGTCTGCTGTGTCCCTCTGTGTACCCTTCTGTGTCCAGCTGTGTCCCCTCTGTGTCCTCCTGTGTCCATTCTCTGTCCCCCGCTGTCCACCGCTGTGTCCCCCAGCTGTGTCCCGCAGTGTCCCCGCTGTGTCCCGTTGTGTCCTACTGTGTCCCGTGGTGTCCCGCTTTTTTCCCTCTATGTCCCCTGCTGAGTCCCCTCTGTGTCCCCGCTGTGTCCAGCTGTGTCCTCGCTGTGTCCTCTGCTGTCTCCCGCTTTGTCCCACGCTGTGTCCTACTGTGTCCCACTGTGTCCTGCTGTGACACCACTGTAGTCCCAGCTGTGTCCCCCATGTGGCCCCAAAATATGTCCCCGCTTGGAACCCCGCTGTGGACCCACCGCTGAGACCCCATAGTGGTCCCCACAGGGACAAACGATAGTACAAACTGAGTC
>NW_012288446.1:0-1552 GCF_000151885.1 Dipodomys ordii
GCATGCAAGCAAGCGCTCTACCACTGAGCCACCTTCCCAGCCCTGAATATTTTTTTAAAGGCAAAGTTTGAATGTATCTCAATGAAATTCTTTTTTTCCCTAAATTTAGAAAAACAGATTGCATGTTTTTCTGTATCCACAGAGGGACACTTCTAAGACTAGCATCAGTGGTTCTCTTACTACAGTCATCCAATGAAGTCACCCTTCACTGCCAATGACTGAAACCCTTTGATTTTTTTTTTTTTTTTTGCTTTGCTTTTCTTCCCCAGATGTGGGGATCTGGAGCATGTTCTCTGGCACGAGGTGAGATGTTCATTAGAATAAGCAAAAATAGCATCCCACCTACTGCATAGCTGTCACCCAGCCTCAGATAGCTTCTTAACTTTTTTTTCTTTAAAAAAATGTGTGTGTGTGTGTTAAAGAAATACAGATCCTCAAAAGGAAGCTCTTTCTATGGACAATTCTTGGGCCATGCTCTCTGGAAGGCTAGTGATTTGTTTCTTAGAACAGAAATGCTTCAATGGTGGTCTGAAGATGGAAGGGTGGTCCTTGAGTAGCCATGAAATCAAATGTCTGCAACTCCCCTGTGCCCAGAATAGACGGGAGGAATGGGCTGCAGCGGGGTGTGGAAGGTGGTGAATGTGGTGGGTATAGACTGCCCTTCCGGAAGGCAGCCCCACCCACACCAGGGGACTGAGCCCACGCAGGGATGCAAGCCTAACCTTGTCAGCGCTTTCCAGTTTTAAACAAAGCATCTGGACATGTGGATGTCATGTTAAAAAAATCTTTATTTTCTAAATGCTGGCAATCCAACTTAAAAGAGAAATGAAAATCATGTGTGGGAGCCAAACAAAACAATGGAGGGCTGAGTTCCAACCGCAGGCCATAAGCGCTGTGACCTGTGTTCTAGGTGGTCTCTGCCCTGGTTTATTTCACACAATTAACATCAAAATTTCAGATGGAAAAGCTAGTGCTGAAATAGGACTTGGAGTTCCTCTGATTTAACCTCCCACTCTGTGTGAAATCTCAGAATTTAGGAAAGTTAATAATTCAAGCCAGAAACTTGCAGTTTCTTTGTTGGCATCTTTTTCTTCTCCTCTCCGCTCCTCTCCTCTCCTCTCCTCTCCTTTCCTCTCTCCTCTCTTCTTCTCTCTTCTCTTTTCTCTCTCTTGTTTACTCTCTTTCTTTCCTTCCCTCCCTCCCTTCCTCCTTCTCTCTCTCCTTTCCTTCCTTCCCTTCATTTCCCCTTCCTCTTTCCTTTTCCCTTCCACTTCCCTTCCTCTTTCCAATTGCAGGCTTGGGAGTGGGGTAGGGAGGTGGAGAGAAAGGTAGCTCCAGAGGAGCAAGCCAAAGATAGGAACTAAAAGGGGTTTGAGTGTTAACTGTTAACTTCTGGATGATTCTTAAGGCTAGCTACAATATTTTATAGGCCCAATTTGTTCAAATGAATCTGCGAAGTTGGAGCACACGTTTCCCAGATTTTGAGAAGAGACAGAATTTTAAACATGGATTGGGGCTCAGAATGAAAGTTATCATGTTGGAGCTAGGAAGG
>NW_012288447.1:0-910 GCF_000151885.1 Dipodomys ordii
TCCCCAGGGGGTTATCTCAGTACTCTAGACCCCGTCTCTGTTTCCTCAAGCCCGCCAGCCCACATCGATAGTATTGTAGTTATACCCGATCTTCCACAATCATTATGTTATGAAACGTACTGTTACAGCCTTAGAAAGACCTTCCCAACATGTGAAGAGCCAGGAGAATTTGGGCTGCTCAAATCTATCGTCGATATCTGGGTATTATTCTTCATGTTGCAGACGACAAATATGATATTATTTGTGTGGCTGATACTTGTTGTGAAACGCGGAGTATCTCGTCGGATAGGCCGGTGCGATTTTTACAAAGGAAAATTCACCAGGGGATAGGTTTAGATCTGTAAACATATTTTCAGTGGTGGAGTGGCGCCGCCCCCCTCCCCCGGCTCGACCCCCGGGCCTCGGGGGCCCCCCACCAGAGGCCGGGAACTACGGCCCCGCCCCGGCCTGGCGATCCCCGGGCCCCCGACCCGGGCCCGCGCTCCGCCGCGCCCTCGCTTCCGCCGGCGGCAAAGCCCCCAAAGACCGGCCGGGCGCCCCTGTGCCGGGGCCCAGGCGAGGCCCGGCGTGGCAGGGCCGGCCCCGCTCCCCCAGGGTGCTTCGGGATGCCCCGCTGCGCCCCCCACGCGGCCGCCCGCCGGCCCGCCGGCCCGCCCGCCGCCGGCCCGCGCCTACCGAGCCCCAGGACAGCCATGCCGAGCGCACGCCACTCGGTCCGCGCCGCCGCCGACTCAGCTCCGCCGCGCCGCGCCCACGTCCCGCCCTCGGCCGCAGAGAAGCAGTGCGGCGGCGCGCGGGGCGGGGCCGGAAGGGCTCGCCGTGCCGTGGCCACAGCTCATTGGTTCCCATGGACTTCGCTCACCCACCTGGCCAATAGACAGCGGCCGGGTAGAGGTTACCGGTTTGGTTT
>NW_012288448.1:0-1491 GCF_000151885.1 Dipodomys ordii
ATCTGTTCCGCTGTGTCCTCGATATGTCCCCCGATGTGTCCCATTGTGTCCCCAGCTGTGTAACCTGCTGTGTCCCGCTGAGTCCCCGCTGTGTCCTTGCTGTGTTCCCCACTGTGTCCCGCTGTGTACACCTCTGTGTGCCCCTCTGTGTCCCGCTGTGTCTCCCACTGTGTCCCGCTGTGTCCCGATGTGTACTGCTGTTTCCCCCCTGGGTCCCACTGTGTCCCTGCTGTGTCCCGCTCTGTCCCCCGCTCTGTACCCCTCTTTGTCCCCGCTGTGTCCCGCTGTGTCCCGCTATGTCCCCTGCTGTTTCCCGTTGTGTCTCCAGCTGTGTACCCCGCTGTGTCCCGCTGTGTCCTCCCTGAGTCCCCGCTGTGTCCCACTGTGTCCGGCTGTGTCTGTCTCGGTGTCCCTGCTGTGTTGCCGCTGTGTCACGCTGTGACCACCTTTGTCCCTCTGTGTCCCCCCCTGAGTCCCCGCTGTTTCCCCCCTGGGTTCCGCTGGGTCCCCGCTGTGTCCCGCTCTGTCCCCCGCTTTGTCCCCCTCTTTATCCCCGCTGTGTCCCCGCTGTGTCCCGCTGTGTCCTCGCTGTGTCCCCCGCTGTGTCCCACTGTGTCCCCCGCTGTGTCCCGCTGTGTCCTCCCTGTGTCCCCGTTGTGTCCCACTGTGTCCCGCTGTGTCCAGCTGTGTCCTCGCTGTGTCCAACGTTGTGTTCCCCTGTGTCCTCATTGTGTCCCCCGCTGTGTCCCGTTGTGACCCCAGCTGTGTACCCCGCTGTGTCCCGCTATGTCCCCGTTGCACCGACGCTGTGTCCCGCTTGGTCCCGTTGTGTCCTTGCTGTGTTCCCCGCTGTGTCCTGCTGTGTACCCCTCTGTGTCCCCCTCTGTGTCCCGCTTTGTCCCCCACTGTGTCCTGCTATGTCCTGCTGTGTCCCCCGTTGTGTCCCTGCTGTGTCCCCCTGTGTCCCGCTATGTACTGCTGTGTCCCCCGCTGAGTCCCGCTGTGTCCCCCCTGTGTCCCAATGTGTCCTCGCTGTGTCCCCCGCTGTGTCCCGCTGTATACCCCCTGTGTCCCATGTGTGTCCCGCTGTGTCCCGCTGTGTCCCCCGCTGTGTCCCCCGATGTGTCCCGCTGTGTCCCCCACTGTGTCCAGCTGTGTCCCCCGCTGTGTCCCGCTGTGTCCCCCGCTGTGTCTCGCTGTGTCCCCGCAGGCTCACTGCTGTTTCCTGCTGTGTTTCGCTGTGTTCCCGCAGGCTCACTGCTGTTTCCTGCTGTGTTTCGCTGTGTTCCATGGTGTCCCGCTTTGTCCCCCGCTGTGTCCCTTGCTGAGTCCCTGCTGTGTCCCCGCTGTATCCCCCTGTGTCCTAGCTGTGTCCCCCGCTGTCTCCCGCTCTGTCCCCCGCTGTGTCTGACACTTTGTCCCCGCTGTGCCCCCACTGTGTCCCGTTGTGTCCACAGCTGTGTACCACGCTGTGTAAGGCTGTGTCCCTGC
>NW_012288449.1:0-3213 GCF_000151885.1 Dipodomys ordii
CCGCTGAGTTCTTGCTGTGTCCTGTTGTGTCCCGCTGTGTCCCGCTGTGTCCCCGCTGTGTCCCCCGATTTGTCCTGCTGTGTCCCTGGCTGTGTCCCCCACTGTGTCCCGCTGTGTCCCCTGCTGTGTCCTGCTGTGTCCCCGCTGTGTCCCGCTGTGTCCCGCTTTTTCCTCCGCTGTGTCACTCTGTGTCCCGCTGTGTCACCCGCTCTGTCCCTGCTGTGTCCTGCTGTGTCCCCCGCTGTGTCCCGCTGTGTCCTGATGTGTCCCCCGCGGTGTCCCGCTGTGTCCCGCTTTCTCCTGCTGTGTCCCGCTATGTCTCTGCTATGTCTCCGCTGTGGCCCACTGTGTATCCCGCTCTGTCCCCGCTGTGTCCCGCTGTGTCCCCGGCTCTGTCCCCAGCAGTGTCCCGCTCTGTCCCTCGCTGTGTCCCGCTGTGTCCCACTGTGTCCCCCCTGTGTCCCGCTCTTGTCCCCCGCTGTGTCCCCCGCTGAATCCCCTCTGTGTCCCCACTGTGTCCCGCTCTGTCCTTGCTGTGTCCCCCGCTGTCTCCCCCTTTGTCCCACAATGTGTCCCGCTGTGTCTTGCTGTGTCCTCATTGTGTCCCCCGCTGTTCCCACTGTATCCCCCGCTGTGTGCCGCTGTGTCCCGCTGTGTACCCCGCTGTGTCCCGCTATGTTCCCGCATTGTCCACGCTGTGTCCCGCTGTGTCCTGCTGTATCCCGCTGTGTTCCGTGGTGTCCCGCTTTGTCCCTTGCTGTGTCCCCCGCTGAGTCCCCGCTGTGTCCCCGCTGTGTCCCGCTGTGTCCTCCCTGTGTCCCCCACTGTGTCCCACTCTGTCCCCGTTTCATCGACGCTGTGTCCTGCTGTGTCCCGTTGTGTCCTTGCTGTGTTTCCCGCTGTGTCCTGCTGTGTACCCCTCTGTGTCCCCCGCTGTGTCCCGCTTTGTCCCCCACTGTGTCCCCGCTGTGTCCCGCTGTGTACTGCTGTGTCCCCCGCTGAATCCCGCTGTGTTGCCCCTGTGTCCCAATGTGTCCTCGCTGTGTCCCCCGCTGTGTCCCGCTGTGTCCCCCCTGTGTCCCATGTGTGTCCCGCTGTGTCCCCCGCTGTGTCCCGTTGTGTCCACTGCTGTGTCCCCGCTGTTTCCCGCTGTGTCCCCCGCTGTCCCCCGCTGTGTCCCGATGTGTCCCTTGCTGTGTCCCTCGTTGTGTCCCGGTGTGTCCCCCCGCTGTGTCCCGCTGTGTCCCGCTGTGTCCCCGCTGTGTGCTCGCCTTGTCCCGCTGTGTCCCCCGCTCTGTCCCTGCTGTGTCTCGCTGTGTCCCCCGTTGTGTCCCGCTGTGTCCTGATGTGTCCCCCGCGGTGTCCCGCTGTGTCCCGCTTTCTCCTGCTGTGTCCCGCTATGTCTCTGCTATGTCTCTGCTGTGGCCCACTGTGTATCCCACTCTGTCCCCACTGTGTCCCGCTGTGTCCCCCGCTCTGTCCCCAGCAGTGTCCCGCTCTGTCCCTTGCTGTGTCCCGCTGTGTCCCACTGTGTCCCCCCTGTGTCCCGCTCTTGTCCCCCGCTGTGTCCCCCGCTGAGTCCCCTCTGTGTCCCCACTGTGTCCCGCTCTGTCCTCGCTGTGTCCCCCGCTGTCTCCCGCTTTGTCCCACAATGTGCCCCGCTGTGTCTCGCTGTGTCCTCACTGTGTCCCCCGCTGTGTCCCACTGTGTCCCCCGCTGTGTGCCGCTGTGTCCCGCTGTGTACCCCGCTGTGTCCTGCTGTATCCCGCTGTGTTCCGTGGTGTCCCGCTTTGTCCCTTGCTGTGTCCCCCGCTGAGTCCCCGCTGTGTCCCCACTGTGTCCCGCTGTGTCCTCCCTGTGTCCCCCGCTGTGTCCCGCTCTGTCCCCGTTTCATCGACGCTGTGTCCCGCTGGGTCCCGTTGTGTCCTTGCTGTGTTCCCCGCTGTGTCCTGCTGTGTACCCCTCTGTGTCCCCCGCTTTGTCCTGCTTTGTCCCCCACTGTGTCCCCGCTGTGTCCCGCTGTGTACTGCTGTGTCCCCCGCTGAGTCCCTCTGTGTTGCCCCTGTGTCCCAATGTGTCCTCGCTGTGTCCCCCGCTGTGTCCCGCTGTGTCCCCCCTGTGTCCCATGTGTGTCCCGCTGTGTCCCGCTGTGTCCCCCGCTGTGTCCCCCGATGTGTCCCGCTGTGTCCCGGTGTGTCCACTGCTGTGTCCCTGCTGTGTCCCGCTGTGTCCCCTGCTGTCCCCCGCTGTGTCCCGCTGTGTCCTTGCTGTGTCCCCCATTGTGTCCCGGTGTGTCCCCCTGCTGTGTCCCGCTGTGTCCCGCTGTGTCCCACTGTGTCCCCGCTGTGTGCTCGCCTTGTCCAGCTGTGTACCCCGCTGTGTCCAGCTCTGTCCCCACTGTGTTCCGCTGTGTCCCCTATCTGTCTCCCGCTGTGTGCCCTGCTGTGTCCTGCTGTGTCCCGCTGTGTCCCCTGCTTTGTCTCGCTGTGTCTCCGCAGTGTCCCCGCTGTGTTCCGTTGTGTCACACTGTGTCCCGTGGTGTCCTGCTTTGTCCCCCGCTGTGTCCCCCGCTTAGTCCACTCTGTGTCCCCACTGTGTCCCGCTGTGTCCTCACTGTGTTTCCTCGCTGTGTCCCGCTGTGTCCCCGCTTTATCCCCAGCTGTGTCCCACTGTGTCCCACTGTATACCCTGCTGTGTCCTGCTATGTTCCTGCAGTGTCCCCGCTGTGTCCCGCTGTGTCCTCGCTGTGTTTCCTCACTGTGTCCCGCTGTGTGCCCTCTTTGTCCCCTGCTGTGTCCGGCTGTGTCCCGCTGTATCCCGCTGTGTTCTGTGGTGTCCCGCTTTGTCCCTTGCTGTGTCCCCCGCTCAGTCCCCGCTGTGTCCCCGCTGTGTCCCGCTGTGTCCTCCCTGTGTCCCCCGCTGTGTCCCGCTCTGTCCCCTGCTATGTCCCGCTGTGTCCCCGCTGTGTCAGGCTGTTTCCTCCCTGTGTCCCTCGCTGTGTTCCGTTCTGTCCTCCACTGTGTCCCTCTGTTTCCCGATGTGTCCCCCGCTGTATCAACGCTGTGTCCTGCTGGGTCCCGCTGGGTCCTCGCTGGGTTCCCCACTGTGTCCCGCTGTGTCCCCCGCTGTGTCCGGCTTTGTCCCTGCTGTGTCGCACTGTGTCCGGCTGTGTCTGCCACTGTGTCCCTGCTGTGTTGCCGCTGTGTCCCGTTG